>NC_057741.1:24886721-24941867 GCF_004010195.1 Chiloscyllium plagiosum | reverse complement strand
AGTCTTAAGGAAATGAGTGACGTAAGCGAAGCAGGGAACAAACAATGGAATAAGGAAAACATATGGGAAAAAACTGTATAAATTGCAAGAGTTTGTTGGGATTTACTGTGCATTTGTCATTGCCTTACCTGGCAATTAGACAAGGCACCCACATGCAAGTGTACAAATAAATGACTCTGTTTCAGATATTTGGTCTCGGACTGAAATTATTAAAGTGAGTGAGCTTTTGTTTCTCACAAGGCTTACTGTGAAAGTGTGAGAAAACTTTCTCACAATCAACATCTTTCAACTCAAAACATTTCAATCCTGTGTAACACAAGGTTGGTTAACTCACTTATTGAAAGACTTACAACCTGAAATATCTAAGTTCAGTTACTGTCTCGGGGGGGGGGGGTTCAAGTGTTGACAGGGTTGAACGAAGGACAATTAAAAAAAAGCTCATGTACAGGATGCAAATATCTTCTAATGGATTATTCTTTGGTGATGGCTCCTTTAAAAAGCTGGGTTCAATGAGCCTGTCAAAAGCTTTACAAAAGAGGACGAGGAAAACAAAGTATCTCTTATTTCGCATCTGCGGTATTAAAGACGCATTGAGAGTATTTTCATTGTTAAAACTGTGAAGATTGGAAATCGGAAACAAAAAGAGAAAAACGTCAGTTCCGCTGCCAGCCCTGCTGATTGTTTCCAATTGGTTTTTTTTTTCAAAATCTCTGATTAACCCTCTCCATGTCACATTTCCTCTTGTTGCGCCTAATAACAGTACAGGGAGTGAAATTCTCAGAGGCAACTACATTGAAAGAGGACACACAACATAATGAGCTGTATGATTACTATAGCAAAGGGTTGAGGCTTGGTACCAACAGGCCGCACCTTATTACCTGTCCCTTCCAGGAGAAACAACTCCGTCGACACTTTCACAAACGTGAGATTGTTACTGTCCGTATTGTTCCCGTCTATGAACGCCCCTTTCTTTCCTTTTTCTAGTCATTCCGTGCCTCAAAAACCCACCCAACTACCGACCTGTCACTTTCCTAACTCTCCAAACCCACAAACATCAGACACCGTCAACACCCAGCCCATCGACGCAGGCGCGATGAAGGGGGCTTTGGACCAAGGGAGCAGGGAGTTGGCGCAAGCGCTGTCCGTCTTCCGGAGGTTGGGTCCAGAGAGCGGTGGTGTTGGCGCAGGCGCCGTGACGGCGGGTGGGTCCAGCTGGAGCTGGAATGTGGTGACGTTGTGGAACCTCGGGTGGTTGGCGGCGCGAGCAGTAGCGGCGGCGGCTTCTTTGTTGTCGGCGACAGAGACCGTGGCAAGGGGAGGGGGCGGGGAGAAAGAGGGAGAGAGATGAACGTGGACCGGATCGAATTGTGCGAGAGCCTCCTAACGTGGGTAAGTGAGGCGAGACCCAAATGAAAAGCGATCGTCCCTGTATCTGGGGCCCGGTATCCTGTCACTATCGGACCGGCATTAAGAGTCTACCGTCGGTGGTCGGACATCACCCGAATACGGGGTGGAGGAGGAGGGGCCCCTGTGGCTGATGATGCTTTTGTCGCTGCAGTTAATGACCCGGTCGCCATTGTGTGTGTGAGAGAAAAGCAAAACACTGGCTTCCTGTCTTTAGTTCCGTTGGAGCTGTGAACACGGTTGACAGCGACCGTGTGGTTACCGGCATCGACATGGTCTGTGTTGGTATGTGTCAGCTGACAGGGCGGGCGTGCAACCTCTGCTGCTGTTTTAACTCGCTTTTATTCACGCCTTGTCAATGCCTCTGTCTAGAACACCGGCGTGTTTCTGCTTAAAATGCCCCCCCCCGGCCTTCACTTTCCCCTAGGTCTCACTCCTCTGCCTTCTTCACTTTGATTTACATGGAATGCACTACGCGGAAACGGGCCATTGGGCCCATCTAGTCCGTAGTGTTTATACTGCACCAGAATCTCAGTCCATTATAACAGCTCTTTCTCAGTCTTTTAGCATATCTGGCATAAGTGAGATGCTGGAGATCAGAGTCTAGATTAGAGTGGTGCTGGAAAAGCACAGCAGGTCAGGCAGCATCCGAGGAGCAGGAAAATCGACGTTTCAGGCATTTTAGAATATCACTCTATTCCATCTTCCTTCATGCCTGGTTTCCTTTTGAAAGTATGTAAGCTATGTGCTGCAACCACTTTTTGCGGTAGTGATTTCTCAATTTATTTATAGGCGAAAGTGAGGACTGCAGATGCTGGAGATTAGAGTCAAGAGTGTGGTGCTGGAAAAACACAGTAGATCAGGCAGCATCCGACGAGCAGGAAAATCAACGTTTCGGGCAAAAGCCCTTCATTAGCACGGGCTTTTCAATTCTTTACTGTGTGACCTGTTATTTCCTTGCTGAATTATTAGCAGCTATCCTATGTTTGTAGCCTCTGGTTTTGAACTCTCCTACAAGTAAGATGATTATCTCTGTTTCTATCTATCCATGAACAAATGTAAAATAAAACACACAAATGTTATAGCAAACCTTCCAAAATGTGTTAAGATAGTCTAGACTCTAACGTTTACTTATTTTAAAGGTGTACATTCCAGATGTAATTCAATTGCTCAAACTACTTGATGTTAAGCTAAATACCCTATATTTTTACACCACTTAAAATATAGACAAATTAAAGAAAAGGCTTAACTGTAACTATTGAAATGCAAAACAAAATAATAAATATATTAACTACTACTAATTAACTGTTCAAATATTGTAACATTCCATAAATACACTCCCAGCAAAGGCAAATTCAGTAAAATAGATTGTTTCACGTGCAATTCCAGCAGTGGGAAGAACCCTAGCTTTTAGCTGCAACAGAGGAATACGAGCATTTATGTGCAGCTTCAAGACCACAGCAACTGTTAGTGAAGGCTAAAGCTTAAAAAAATCCTGGTTCTTTGGAGCTTGATCCCACCCATTCAGGTTGCTTCTATTGTTCCAACTTTAAAAAAAAATCCCAAGCCTTGCAAGCTGTTTACTTTATTTACTTTGGAGCGAACTGCTCAGTACCACTCTCTCAACCTTTCTTCAAAACAAAAAAGGATAAAATACACCTCTTGTAGCCATAATATTCTCTCTCAAATTTCAGAAATGCCCAACAAGTCTGCCGGGCATCTGTCATTAGAAACGGAAGTTGACATTTTAGACCTGTGACCTTTCATCAGAGCTCCAGCACGCAGGCATGTAACAGATGTTATGTTAGTCTTCAAAAGCGAAATACTTTGATGCAGGGATTTTAACTAATATGATGCTGGAAATACTCAAGGTCTGGTAGTCTCTATGGAGATAAACATAAGTTGATATTTCAAAATTGTGACATCATGTTTAACTCCTACAAATACTGCCTAACATGTGTATTTCTAGTGTTTTCCCTCCTTGAAGTCTCCATTCTAAGGAAGCCCCATCTGTTTAGTCAATAGCTGTGAACTTTGTACTAACTTTTCACATTTTATTTCACTTTTCCCCAGTGTTTCTATTTCCCTTTGCTTGTCTTTGTACAGCACTTTTAATGTAATAAATGATTGGTAATTTCCAGTAACTTTATCACACAAAAGTTGACACTGATTCACTTATGACATGAAGGCAAATAATTAAGAGCTTTACCAAAGAAGAGAGAGTGGTTTAGGGTAGGAATTTGAGATTAGTGCCTGGCAGTTGAAGGAATATCTGATGGGATGGGTGAGTGCAATGGATGCAGTAAAAGTGAAGGACTCAAACAGAACACTGGTTGCAGGCCTGAAAAGATCTGTGGTCTAGAACTTGCTGCCCTCAAGTCAAACTAACAATGATTACAACACTGGCTTCTACCCAACACTGGCTTCTACCCAACACTAAAACAAAATGTCCAGGCACACAATATCTACGAAAGCACCAGCAATCCGATTGAACTAGTTATTGTTCACTCAACAAAATAATGAAGAATTTATAATGTACTATCAAATGGCACCAATTCACCAATAAACTGTTTACCGATACTCAGTTTATGTTCTGTCAGATTGCTAGTCTTCAGACCTTGTCCAGTCAAAGACATAGTTGCTAGATCAATCGGTGAAGTGAGAGTGACTATCTATGACATTGACAGCAGTTGACGTTCAGAGTAAAATTAAACTCCATGGAAATTCAGAAGAAACTAGCTTGTCTTGAACTTGGCACAAAAGAAAAGGATTATCGTTAGACACCATCACTTCAGCTCCAGGACATAGTTAGATGAGTTCCTTAGGATAATCACATAGGTTCAGTTACCTATCCTTTTATGATGTCAAGTGAGGATGTTTGCTGAATTTCATTTGTTGTACTGGACTGACAACTCCTCAGATAATGGAATAATCCATGCCAGGTGCATCGAGACTTGGTCAATGTTGAACTAAAGCAAATGTAAATAGTATTTATCTTCTGCAAGTGTTGGACAATGAACATCTACAATGAGAAAGCCTATCCATGTCATCTTGACAGTTAATGGCATTCTAATTGTTGAATACCCCACAATCAACATCCTGAGGGCCAGCACTGTTCATAAGCATAACTGGGACCGGCCATACAGATTATTGTGGCAACAAAGGAAGATGAGAAGCATTCTACAATAAGGTAATAAAAGAAAACAAGCATAACTCCAGTGTAACACAACTAGCTTAAATGATCCATGAAGGATTCTAAATGAGAATGCTATGATAAGCATTTTCATTAAAGGTGTTTATTCCAGAAATTCCCCACTCTTTTGTAAATTAACTTGTCTAGACTTAGTAGCAATCTTGAGCACAACATCAGAGTTTATCTTCTGTTTCCCCAAGGATCTTAATTAACATCTGTTGACTTAGCTCCTCTTCAGAATAAACAGTTGCAAGTTTTCCAAATGTGGTAAGCTTTGATCTGATGCCTTAAGCTAAGCAGTTAAGTTGATCTTTTCTGCTCTGCATCTTGTACCAAGTTCAGAAATATATAAATTACTCCAGTTATCACTATATCAATGCCTTATACAAATCTAAAGTTACCTGGACTTTTGAGCACTATCTTTATATACATTTTTAAATTATCTTGGGTTTTTTTCAACTTTTGTCATACAGTGCCATACAAAATATCATTGATACCACCAGATTCTTGTTGTCCTGCAGGCAAAAGCAGTTCAGTTTACATTCCCACTTTTTATTTTACGTTCCCATTCTTGTCACTTTGCATTTGTTCATATTGAATGTTATTTCTCACTAAACAGCCTACTCCCTAATCTGATAAGTTTGCCACTTTGATATTGCTTGAAATCTCCAAACCTGCAGTTTAGTAGTGATTTTAAATTTACAGACTTTGGATGATGTCATGCTTTCAGAGTATACAATGAGAGAGGTATACAAACCACAAGTTACAATAGTTTTAACTCTACAAGTGAGGTAGATGAGCTGAGACAGTAGCATCACAGAACCATAGAATCCCTATAATGTGGAAACAGGCCATTCAGCCTGTCAACTCCACACTGACCATACCATCCAGGCCCACCTCCTTACTCTATCCTTGTAACCCTTCACTTGGCATAGCCAATCCACTTAACCTGCATATCTTTGGATTGTGGGAGGAAACTGGAGCACCCAGAGGAAACCCACACAGACACGAGGGGAATGCCTGTGTGGAGTTTATACAGTTGTCCGAGGGTGAAATCACACCTGTGTTTCTGGTACTGCGAGGTAGCAGTGTTAATCACTGAGCCATAGAGTTAAGCATCACTATGAAGATTGAAATAGGCTCAGTTATTGCACAGAGGTACTCTTGGGTGGTATGATCAATGTGGACTTGGGCTGAATGGCCTATTTCCACATTGGGTAGGGATTCTACGGTTCTGTGATGCTTCTGTTTCAGCTCATCTACTTCACTTGTAGAGTTAAGACTATTCTAAAATGCAGTTGGCATATCTCTCTCATTGGATCATCTCATGCTTTCAGAGTATACAAAGTGTGCCCATGCCCTAAGTTCCCCCACCTTAAAATCACCTCCAGCTTCCAATGCTCAGCTATCTGCTACTTCAATTCTGTCCCCTCGGTGATCACCACTGATGGGCGTGCCTTCGTTTGCCAAGGCCCTAGGCTCTGGAGATGTTTCCATAAACCTCTTTGAGCCTTTACCTCACGTTCCTCCTTCAAAATACTTGTTGAAGCCGACCTCTTTGTCAGTTGTTTTTATCAGTTTTGCTAGCTTCCCGTTTGGGTTCGTTGTCAAATCTTAACTTTCTTATGAAATGTTTTGGGTCATTTTACTATGTGATTAAAAATGTATTTTGATGTTGATGTGGCAATGGAATGCTAAGTGCTGGATGGGCACAGAATTCCTGTGATGAACAGAAAGAAAATATGAAAGAAAAATAAGGCTTATTGAAGAATAGATGTTGAATAAGTGCACTTATGTCAATGTTGTATGAGGTAGCACCAATAAATAATGGCACCAGTAAGTATGTGTGCATTGTAGATGGATGTACAGCCAGTCCTTGGGTTGTGAATGGTTTCTGCTCCTGAGTCTTTTTGTGAGTCTATTTATACATAAGTTGGAATGCAATGCAGGCCAATATAAAATAGCTGATCGGAAATTCGAGGCAATGTTCATATATTGGATCTGTAAAATTACTCGCACACATGGGATTATGTTCATAAATTGGATGATAGTAAATTGGGGGCCCCCATAGTCTACATGAATACTAACTTGCTTATATGCGCTTATTTAGTGGGTTGTTTTGAGTATTGCATCAGTAAATTATTCATCAGAAACATTGCTTCTGAATTGTTTTTCCAAATTTTTCTGTTTGATAAATTCTCAATGATTAATGCATTCCTTTAGGAAGCCTGTAAATTTTGATGTGTTCCTTGCAACCTCTTTCCCAACTTCCAAAAAAACACTGTCAACAATGGAAAAGAAGACCGTACTATAATTATAGGGCATTATTCATTAGTTGACAACAATGAAAATAACATGCATCACATCACATAAAATGTGGAAACCTAATTTTTCAGATCAAACAGTGTGAAGTTATATATAAACTAATAGTTTAAATTCTTTTGTATTGAAGGTCCAGACATTTGGTGTACAGGTGCCATGCAAGAAAATAGACGATTTGACAAGTGGGGTTGTAATGGCACAAGTCTTACAGAAAATGTGAGTTTGAAAATATAATGTTCCATCTTTCTATTGTCTGAAAGTAATCCTTTGTTTTGCACTAATTTTTAATCCCAGTTCTATGCAAATTGCACCCAAATAGAATCTAATATACATTATGAAATAAAATGCAGAAATAAGTTGTGATGCAGCTGCACCTGTTTCTCCAGCAAGCTGTGTTATTAGAATAACTATGTATATTTTATGCATAGTTTATCACAAACTTCTAACCACTTTTCTGTATTTTGGATTGTGGATGGAAATGGAAAGAAAAACTGTTAAAAGCCAAGAATATTTGAAAGGTTACTGTACTTCCTCAAAAACAAGTTACCCAATCTCATTACAAGTGCCGTTTATACATAGATTACATAGATTAGATTAGATTAGATTACAGTGTGGAAACAGGCCCTTCAACCCAACGAGTCCACACCGACCCGCCGAAGCGAAACCCACCCATACCCCTACATTTACCTCATACCTAACACTACGGACAATTTAGCATGGCCAATTCACCTGACCTGCACATCTTTGGACTGTGGGAGGAAACCGGAGCACCCGGAGGAAACCCACGCAAACACGGGGAGAACATGCAAACTCCACACAGTCAGTTGCCTGAGGCGGGAATTGAACCCGGGTCTCTGACGCTGTGAGGCAGCAGTGCTAACCACTGTGCCACCTGGTTCAAGCAGTGGAGAAAGGCTAGTTACAGATAAACTAGAGCCAATGGGCTGTGGATGTGTTATTCACTTCAGCTATTTTTTTCTTTGATTGCTAATTCCTATTGAAGCTAGACAAAAGGAAATGCAGATGCTGCAAATCCGAAATAATAAGAAAAATAGAAATAGCTAGAAAATCTCAACAAGTCTGGCAGCATATGTGAATCGCAATCAGCGTTAATGTTTTGGTTGTTGCTTCTTCAGAACTGAAAACTAAAGAAGGGTCACTGGATCTGAAAAGTTAACTCTGATTTCTCTCCATAGATGCTGCCAGATCTGCTGACATTTTCAAGCAATTCTGTTTTAGTTCCTATGGAAGCTGTTTTGTTTCCGGTAGCAACACTTATGGTTTATGTTGTAAATAATTTGTTTTGAAAAATGGTACCTGATTTGTCAGGTATGGTTAATTTCTGGAGCACGCTAGAAATATTGATATTGTCAGTTGATCAGGATTTGTAGGATGAGGCCCAATTATGATGTAACAACACAGAATTTTAGATGCTCTTCCTGTGCTTGTTTTTCCTGTTGTAAATAATTTGTTTTGAAAAATGGTACCTGATTTGTCAGGTATGGTTAATTTCTGGAGCACGCTAGAAATATTGATATGTAACAACACAGAATTTTAGATGCTCTTCCTGTGCTTGTTTTTCCTGCATTTCACCTGTTTCCTTTCTCATAGAAATTTCATGATACTTAAATTCAGCCTATCAAGGAGCAACTTTGTTTCTCAATACTTATTTTAACTTTATTTATATTAATTTAATTCTCACTTAAATTCAGCATTGTTAAATCTAGTTGCTTAACTGTTTGTACTTTCCATATCCTTCACCTTAATCCATGCTTGACCAAAATTGAATTCAAAAAGCAAAGTAAATTGTAATTTGATGCAGTTTTAGCATTCAAGTGACAGTTTAGGTTTTTTCCAATAAAAAGTAGGATGTCTCCGAAAGGTTTGCTAGCAGCATATGGCGCAAAACGTGTAAATGCTTGCGGCCATAAACTTAGTAAGACTTCTACTTTTTGGTTTTGAATTTCTACTTTTTGAAGATGTGCATCTTGCATCTTAGTTGACAGCATAATTTCTTTCAACATTACTTAATTCACTTAACCATGTATTAAGTGACTTCATTGACTTTCAGGCAATCTTTGAATTTTCATGTGTGCTTCATATTTCCACTGATCAATATCCAAGGTGAAATGTAATGTGCATAGACATATTGATTTAATGGTGCAAACATTTTTAAAAAGAAAATAAATTTGTCTTAAATTTGCAGAGATCAGTCATGGTTTGATGAAACCTGGATGAGTCGTATCAAGACAGAAGTGGGGGACAACTGGCGACTAAAGGTAATTTGTCTTTGTTTTTATTTTCCATGGCTCACTTTTAAAAATCCCCAATAGAGGAAAATCGGAATGAAACTGAGTCAATGATAAGAATAAAACTGTTAACCTGGATATCATAGAGCTTTGTGCTGCAACTAAAAATTGATATATATTCTGATTAAGAACAATTTTCAAGTAACATTAGCACAAGTAACATAATCACAGCGCCAGGTACTCGGGTGTGATTTCAGCCTTGGGTAATTGTTTGTTTGTGTGGAGTTTGCATGTGCTCTCCACGCCTGCATGGATGTCCACTGTGTGCTCCAGTTTCCTCCCACAGTTCAAAGTTGTGTAAGTGAGGTAGATTGACCATGCTAAGTTGTCCTGTAGTATCCAGAGATGTGCAGGCTAGGGGGATTAATCAGGGGTAAATCAGGATTTTGGGGATAGGGTGGGATGCTCTTCGGAAGGCCATTACAGACTCGTTGGGTTGACTGGCCTCTTTCTGCTCTGTAGGGATTCTATGATTAGATTAACTTTAAAAGCCAGGGAAAGGACTTAACAAAGTCTACTCCAAGATAAACCATGGATAGTGTAAATATTAGACCATTTCTGTCTACAGTGGGGTATCTGCAACAAACCAGAGGCCTTATTTTGAGACATTTAGTAATGATTGTTTATTTTGACATAGTCCTTTGCTAGTCGAGGCATAAGATACAAAAACAAAATAACAATAGTCTAATCACTGGTTATTCGTCAACTGTCATGATGTGTCCAATTCAGGACAATTGAGGACTCAGAAACTGTAGAAGAGATTTACCAGAATACTGTCAGGAATAAATAACTTTGATTGCAAAAAAAACAGAGAAGCTGTTTATTTTTCAACCTTGGAGCAGAAAATTCTTAGATGACATCTAATCGATGAGTTCAAATTAAGAGATGCTGTGATAGGCTGGGCTGGAGAAGCTGACTTCGCCTCAACAGGATTAGTAACTATAGTAGGTAATTGACAAATGAAATCCAAAGGAGAAAGAGTTTTAAAAAATTAGTGAACTATGATTTGGAATGTATGACTGAATGCATGGTGGACGCATTTTCAATATTTACTCTTCAAACAAAATTTAATTTTCTTCTTTCAAATTGAAATTATGGGATTATAAATTCAGAGCAGGGATTTGGGGCTCATTGCATCTCTTCTTCAAAAACTAATGTAAGCACGATAGGATAAATATCCTCCTTCTGCATTGAATGAATTAATGATTCAGAATCCTCACTTAAAACTTCAGGTATTGAATGCTGGACTCCTCCATTGTTTGGTATGTTAGTTTCTTTAAAGACCAGGAGAAACAGCGCAAGATGAGCGGTGTAGGAAAATCAATTCCTAAATATAGGGTATATGCTGAAAACCCTATGTGATACAGTCGTGGAAGTGCATGCACAGAAGATACTGGTGAGCATTGCAGTTGAGACTGAGCAAGTTGCAAAGGAAGATCATGAAATGGAGGGATTTTTAAATGAGAATTTATAGCTTGGACAAGAGTAGAGGTGTTGAAATGAAGAGCAAAAGATTAATTGAAAATAAAAAAAAGACATGTAGATGCAATCATTGCATTCAGGTAGCTGAAAAATATTTTGACAGCTAATTAGTACTTTGCAATGCAGTTACTGTTTAAACATGGGAAATTTAGCACCAATTTATACACAGCAAATTTCCATAAGCAGTAAGGGAATAAATGACCACATAAACCAGCTGTTTTATGATTGGATTGCAAATTAAGTGTTGCCCAAGAAACCAGGAGACCTCCTTTGCTCTTATTTGAATATCGCCACTGCTAGTTAATGTCTTCTCTAAATGATGGCGAATCGAACAGAGTACTGTTCCTTAGCATGCACTGAGATGGCTGAATGATTGTAGGCTGAAAGTTCCGGGGTAAGAACTGAGCCCACAACCATTTTACTCTTGGACAAATGAGTCAAATTTAAACACGTACACTGGAACTGTGATATCGATAGCAGGTAGTGGGATTTAGGTAGGCAGAACTCATGTTTGAAAATTACAGAAGTGAGGGCAAAATTGGACTAGCTGCTGATAATGTGCACTTTTAGACTCTTCTCCCAGAGTTAGATGGTCAGCTTTAGGTTATGTATAGTCTTTTCATTTGTAGAGTGCAGCTGTAGTGCCTGCTGCAGATCAGTTTATAATGATATCTAAGATGAGAAAATGTGGTGTTTTAACTAAGTTACTGGAGAAGCTGACACTATTTCAAGACTTCCTCCATGTTTTGGGAATAAGGACTAGACAGAATATAGAATTGGAGCATATCTAATTTGATAAGTTTGCTTTTGATCAAAGTGTTTTTTTGAGACAAACAATAATGCTGTAATTAGTCTGATGCAATTCAGCTTATCAAGCTGTTCTAATTGCATTCACTATTATGAATTGCAACAAAAATAATCTAACAAAGGGAATTTTAAACAATGTTTTATCACCAATGTTTGGTCAACTTTCTTATTTCTAGTCCATTCTCTAACCTCCTAAGCCAGTTGCACTCGGAACGATTGTCTAAACTACTGATGTCATGACTTAGCCAGTTGTTAAGCAGTTGTAAGGAATAGTTGCTCCTGTCCCTATCTGGTCTAATTTGTGACCTTGATATTACTAGCAAATAGGCTGATAGCTATCACTTTTATATCCTGTGTTTTGCCACCAAATCTTCAAAGATTTCCTTTTCTATCAAATTCAGGATTCAAAAGATTAAAGGTCAAATAAGATTATGGTTATTTTGTAATTTAAAATTGGAAATCACTACCAGAAAGAAGAAAAAAACTTCTGTAACAACTTTTCTCTGCAAGAAAAATGGCGTTATCAAGACTTTTCCTTAGGAGATAAGAAGGATTTTGTCTCGCACCATTTTATCCAAATAAAGCTCGTAGTACTGCTAATACTCTTGGAAGAATGGGCAGTTTGTTTTCCTCCTTTGGTCTGCTACTGGCTTTTAAAAAAATGATTTATTCCATGGGCCATGTTACATATCTCAGTTAGTATCATTACCACATTCTTGCCTTGTAGTCTACTTAAGGACATAAGGCTTAATTGTACTTTTACTCTGGAGCATAGTGGACGGTAAGCAAAGACTATCATGACTTCCTGACCCACAATCAATAAAGATGGGTGACAGCACCTCCTCCGTAATGTTTAACACTGGTGCCCTGCAAGCTGCATACTCAGCCCCTTACTATACTTATTATACACTCACAGTTGTGTGACCAAATTCTGCTCTAACTCCATTTACAAGTTTGCTGATGGCACCACCACAGTAGGGTCAGATCTTAAACAATGATGAGAGTATAGGAGAGAGATAGCTTAGTGGCATGGTGTAAAGGCAATAATCTCTCCCTCAGTATCAGTAAAATGAAAGAGCTGGTCACTGACTTCAGGAAGCAGAGTGGATGACATGCTCCTGTCTGTATCAATGGTGCTGAGTTTCTAAGAGTAAATATCACCGACAATTTGTTCTGGTCCATCCACATTGATGCCATGGTCAAGAAAGCACACTAATGCCTCCACTTCTGAAGGAAGCTAAAGCAATATAGCATGTTCACATGACTCTTACTAATTATTATAGACGCACAATAAGAAGCATCCTATTTGGATACAATACAACTTGATATGGCAACTGCTCTGCGCAAGAAATTAGTGTTGTGAATGCAGTCCACGCAAACCAGCCTTCCATCCATTGACTCAGTCTATACCTCCCCGCTGCCTTGGAAAATCAGCCAACATAATCAAAGACCCGTACATCTTTATGACTGTATGACTATGAGACCCCTCCCACTCTGGTTTACTCTCTTCCATCGGACGGAAGAAACAAAACTTTGAAAACACATACTAGTCGATTCAAGAACAGCTTCTTCCCTGCTATAATCAGACTTTTGAACAGACTTCTTATATGTTTAAGTTGATTTTTCTCTGCCCCTTCTCTGTAGCTGTAACAATTTTCTGCATTTTGTTCTATTATCCTGATATACTTGTGTAAGGTATGATTTGCCTGAATAGTAAGCAAAACAGTACTTTTCACTGTATCTTGGTACATGTGACAATAATAAATTAAATGCCAGGCCCGCTGAACTTTACCAGTAATTTCTGTTTTTGTTTCTGTTTATAATTAGATTCTGGTATGATGCAGTAAGGTACTAATACTCCAGCAAAAAAGGAACATGTAGTCAGTCAGTCTTGCAGTTTTTTTTCTTTTTATTAGGAACTGTTTGATTAAATCGATTAATTGTCAGTTACCTTTGTATTACATTTGCACGTTTTAACTTTACAGGTTAGCAATTTGAAGAAAATTTTGAAAGGAATTATGGATTATTATCATGAGGTGAGATGATTTTGCTTTAGAATTAAATATTTTGAAAATGTTTATAAATACAGGCAGTCCTCGGTTTGCAAATGGTTTCTGTCCTTAAGTCCATTCGTGGTTGATTTGTTTGCAAGTTGGAACACAATGCAGGACGATATTAAATAGCTATTCATAAGTATGAGGAAATGTTTGTTTGTCAGATCTTAATTTGATATTTATACACTTCTGTATTGGATCATGTCCATAAATATAAGCGCTCATACGTCAGACATTCGTAAATTGGGAACCACCTCTACAGTTTAAGATGTTGTTCAGTCTTACCTGTAGAATACAGCATTTCTGGTAAAAAGAACTGATCATTTCAAAGTTTCTCATATTTTCTTGCACTTGCAAGATGAACTGAAATTGAGTCTCTCAGGTCTTGCACTGTATTCACAGTATGGTTTTCTAATTTGAGTTGTTTCAGCTGCAACAACTATGGTGGATATGCTATTTTTAATGTTCACAGGTTCTGTTCTTTGTGATGAGATCAGGATGCTATTTTAGAAATGTCATGTTCTCCCAGTTATGAACAAGGGATTTCCTTGTACTGGTTCTGCATTTGACCAGAGCAACATGAGCCATTTCTTCGTTTATTTGGCAGAGATCAGTACTTAAAGCTTCATAAATACATGGAAGTAAAATAAATGCTCTATGACCCCTTCAGGCATTGTTGAATACAGCAAAATCTTCCCATAGTCCAATATTGTTTTATATTTCAGATTCTGTAAATTTTAAAAGTATTTCCATGTATACTGTATAGGCCTTTACATGTGTGTTCAGCTGTCAGTTTAAAAATCCATATATGTCTGAAGTTGGTCCACAATTAAGCAGCTTATGTTTTTTTTTCAAAACTGTTTTCTGGAAAATTAGTTGTACTAAAAATAGAACCACGTAAAATGAAAAAAAGCTAGTAAAGAACAGTGATAGTGAAACCCATGTTCAGCACTATTCATGAAACCTCAGATACTGAGGCAGACTACATATGCAGCAAAGCTGATAAGCGGCAAGTAACATTCGTGCTAACAGGAGACAATCTAACCATACCCCCTGTCATTTGTGGCATTGCCATCTCAGATTCCCCCATTATAAAAGACCTGGGGGTTACCATTGATTAGAAACTGAATTGAATCAGCTACATATAAATATTGTGGCTACAAGAGCAGGTTATAGAATTCTGCAGCGAATAGTTCACTTGCTGTCTCCTCAATTCCTGGCCACCATCTACAAGTCAAATCTGATGAAATGCTTTTCACTGCTAATACCATCCATAAACAGCAGTTCAGTTGATTGTCACTCCATTCACCACCTTCAACATTCATTACATTCACTAATGATACATAGTGGCAATAGTGTATACTATCTACAAGTTGCAGTGCAGTAGCTCACCAAGACTCCTCCAACAATACCTTCCAAACACTTCAACTAGAAGGACAACAGCAGCAGATATACTTGAACAACATGGATTGCAACCTCCCCTCCAAGCCCCACACGATTCTTACTTGGAACTATATCACTGTTCATTCCTTGTTGCTGGGTCACAATCCTGAAATCCTGCTCTGACAGCACTGTGGGTGTCCCTATTCTCCAAGGACTACAGTGGTTCAAGAGGCTCACCATTGCCTTCTCCATGTCAGTTTGGGATAGGCAATAAATGCCAGTCTAGCCAGCAAAGCATACATCTCATGAATTAACATAAAGCAAAATATTGATTTCTCATGGAGATAATCTGAATTACAGACCTTTAGACTTGTATTTCCTTTAGTCCTTAACTAAAGTACACAGTATTGAATTTACGGTCAACGTATTTTCCAACCTTGAGTCAGGCTGGTTCTATTTCCAAAGTAGGAATTTATAAAATGTTACATGAATTGACTATCTGCAGATTGTGTGCTTTTTCAGCAAAATAGAATGTATCTGCAAATACAATTTGCCGTCAATTGATGTGACATTTTATAAATTCCTACTTTGGAAATAGAACCAGTCTGATTCAAGATTAGAGTACAGATAGACACTAACCTCACATCTTTAATGCATTGTTTGAGATTTCACCTTTTGTTTTAAAACCTTAAGTTTTCTTGGGAATGTGATTTGAAAGAAGTTCAGGGATTTACATGTTAATGAATTGAAACCTGCAGCCCATTCTAAAAGATGAAAGACAACAGCAATCTAGGTTTGGTCAATATATCGTATCAGTTGCATGCATGACACTATGATCTTTTGCTGTAAATTCTGTGTCTTATAACCATGCCCCACTAGTTACCTGATGAAGGAGCAGCGCTCTGAAAGCTAGTACTTCCAAATAAACCTGTTCAGAGATGTTATTACGCACCTCTGGAGCAGAAGTGTCAGACTTCGTGGTTCACGGTTAGGGATACTATCACTATTCCGCAATGACCCCGAGTTCCTGTAGAATCTCTCTCTAGAGTAATCTCTCCAAGGTAAACAATTATGCATGCAAAACTGGAGCTGTATTAACATGAATCATATTCTCAGGAATATTTTTGATTGTTGCAGCCCAAGGTATATTACATCCATTCATTTGGTATAAATGACAGTGCTAACTTTTAATTTAATCTGTTTTACAGGTCCTGGGACAACAAATTACTGACTTTCCTTTGCCAGATGTTAATATGATAGGAGAACACTCAGATGCAGCAGAACTTGGACGAATGCTACAGCTCATTCTTGGCTGCGCTGTCAACTGTGAGCAAAAACAAGGTGAACTAGACAGATCTCACTGTGATAGCCTGTTTGCGAGACTTTTCTGTATGCAAAGAAGTCATTGTGGTTATGTACAGTGACAATCAACAAGTACTTCTTGCTGTGAGGTGCTTTGGGATATCTTGCAGACTTGCTGTGTGCTATAACATTCAAGTTAGTTCTTTAAGCAATTTTTGACATATATATTGTTTATGTTAGTTAAGACATCCAGGGCAACTGATGGAAAATATAAAGCTACTGTATGTATATATGTATTAAATGGGATATGGCAAAGAAACCAAAATGTAACAGATGTTATTAAGGCAACACAATAGAAAATAATTCAAGATTTTCTAAGTATGTAAATAATAGAACAAATTATGGAACATAATATATGAAGTACAGGAGGAGGATGTGATTGATTTCTTTGAAACTCTTGTGTCATTTGTAAGATCACAATTCATCTACCACATTTCCACCATACTGCGTTATTTTCATTCCCTTCAGGTCTCAGTATTGAAAAACCTCTCTACCTCATCTTGAATATCTTCAATGATGGACCATCCACAAATTCTCTATGGTAGAAAATCCTAAAGGTTCACAACCCGTTAAGTAAAAATGTTTCTCTTCATTTCAGTCCTAAATAGTTGACTCCTTATTCTGAGCCTGTGACACATGTTCTAGACTTCCCAGCCAGGGGAAAGATTTTCTCATCATTTACCCTGATTTGTCCATGAATAATTTTGTGCTTTACTTGGATCAAGTCTCATTTTCCTGAATGGCAGGAGATGTAACCCATGTCTTGTCCATCTTTCTTCATAGGACACTTTCTTTGTCGCAGGACTTTATTCAGTGAACCTTTGCACTCTCTTTATATATGCTTTCTTACGTAGGGAGAGAAAAAGCACACATACACCTCTTTACTGTTATATTCCAAATTGTTGTTGATTAAGACAAGCATACCATTTGCCCTCCTAATCACTTGTTTGTCCACTCATGTTACCTTTCAGTGATTTGTGTTCAGGACCATGCATGTCTGTATTCATCTCTTTAATTTTTCCTACTAATGTAGATAATTTTGCACTTTAACACATTTTATTCCATCTGTCATGTTCTTGTCCACATATCCAATCTATCTATCCTTTTGCATAATCCTCAAATTTACTTTGTCACTTCTTAGCAAACTTGGATATGTTATACGCAGTCTTCTTATCTAAGTCATTAATATTAAGCTGAGACCCAGGTCTTAATCCATCTGGAGCCTCACTAGTGACAGATGACCAAATTGAAAATGTCATATTTCTACTCATTCAGTCTAATATTTATACTAATTAGAGTACCTTTGACAGGCTAAGTACAACTTTTGAGATTCAACCTAGCACATAGGTTTTTAATCTGGAGACAGCAGTGACTTCTTGAGATCCTTGATGTCATTAATTTCTGCATGGTAGAGCAAAAGAGAATCCTGATTATCTTATAAGAGTTGTGTCAATGTTTGTAGTAGGTAGTCTACACAGGTAAAGCTGAAAAATAGGTTATGTACTGCTGTCATTTTTTGTCACGAAAGTATTATTTATCATTGAAAGTTACTGATTCCTCATTTAAAATCATTAAAAAAATTCAAAAAGCATACTTCTCTTTTCATGGATGAATTGTTTCTTCAATACGTTTCAAAAGGTCTTTGCATGATCGAGATCTAACCCCTTCTACGAAACTCCAATTCCTGGTCTTTACGCATATTGTAAAATGCTTCCTTATTTGTACTCCAGATAAGTAGCAACATCTCACCTTAATTTATTTTTCAGAACAAATACAAACTATCATGATGATGGAAGAGTCTGTTCAGCATGTTGTCATGGCAGCCATTCAAGAGGTAGGTTGAATGTGCATATTCCTTGCTTCTAAGTTACCATTGGGTACTTCATTTTGCCAAGCTCCACAGTTTTTTTTTCCCAACTGTATTGCTACTTATCAAATAGTAAGGGAAGCAACTGTCGAGTAGTATAATCATCTGACTATTAATCGAGAGACCCAGGTAATGTTCTGGCAACCCAGATTCGAATCCTGATGGAACTTGATTCAATAAAAATCTAGAATTAAGGATTTAATGACCATGAAACCATTGTTTGCTGGAAAAAGGCTACCTAGTTCACTAATTTCCTTTCGAGAAGGAGACTGCTCTCCCTACATGGTCTAGTCTACATGTGACTTCAGACCAACAGGAGAAAGTTGATTCTTAATTGCCTTCTGGGCACTTAGGGATGGACAATAAGTGCTGGCTTAGCCAGTGATGCCCACATCCCTGGAATAAAATTAAAAAGATATTGAATTAAATTAGTGGGTTTCTACAACATAATGCTGGCAGCTGCTCTTTTAATTATTAAAAAAAAAAGCTGTAATTGGCTTTATTTTCCCTCTGTAAATCAAATCATGAATTCGCAAAATTTGTTCTTTTCTGAGCAGTTGAATAATACGTTGTATTATTTAATTAAATCTTTACCCAAAGGCTGACGCCTGTTTGTGCTCATACACCAGAAGATGCACTTTAAATATTGATTTGATAGGCTGTGACTAAGAAAGTTCAATCCTAATTGTCAATAATATTCTTTGACATTATCTTGCTTGTTTCGCACTGCCATCATTGCCACCCCCTTCAAAAAACCTATCATAGAAACAAAAGTTGTTAACATTTGTGTTGAGAACTAACTATAAATATTTAAATAAGAGAAAATACAATCTATACAGATTCATAATGGTTAATCTTAGTGAAAATATTGCACATTTTGGTTAATCAACGAACCATGTTTAAAAAGAAGCATCATTGTTTTTATTTAAGTAAAACTTATAATTTGCAAAGTAAGTTTTCGTAAGACAAAGAAATCAAATGATTAGGAAGGGTTTGGAGGGATAGGGAAGAATCATCCCTATGACTGGAGAATATTATCTGTCCCTATTCTGGGAAATACTTATTCTTTAGTCAATATCTCTTTGAAATAAAACCTTAGCTTGTAATTTGTCATGGCTGTTTTGGAAATTTTCCTTGTGTAAATTAGCTGCCACGTTTCCCCACTATAGCAATAACACACAAAAATTACTTCAAGCTATGATGTGATTTTTGCATGTTGCGAAAACAGCAGTTTGTAATAAGTGCATTGTCAATGTATTGTCTCTTGGCCATTTTTAAAAATAATAAAGCAAACAATATTGATATTTTTAAACCAGTTATACTTTTCAAGCTGTCTTGTTCAAATGTTACCCAGTAATATGGTGGAACAGAGAAGTGTTTGATCGCGAATATTAATTTCTTTATGTTTCGTAGTGACTTGAGTTTTCTGTTTGTGTTTTCTTGTTTTATGTTCATTTTCTAATTTAATAGCATGTCTATGCCTGCTATTTCGGGGTTCCTTTTTCCACCTGCACTTGATTGATCAACGTAATACAGATTAATTTGGTCTGTTTTTGCAGCTTATGAGTAAAGAAACTCCAGCATCAGTTGGGAACGATGCTTATCTGGATCTTGATCGCCAGGTAGGAGCCTAGTCAAATAAGTAGTCAATTCAACACCCGTTGAGTGTGTTTTGCAGCAAACCCCATCATAAGCACACTTTTGGTCACTATTGGCAGAAGAATGTACTCATGGTGCCATAGTTGAATATTTTCTTTGCACCCAGAGAGTGCTGGGGATGTAGAACTGGCTTCCTCAATGTATTATAAAAAAATTGATTTAGATATGCACAAGAATTGAAAGTTGGGATTAAATTGGGTAACTCTGTTTCAACTGGTAAGGTTATAGTGGGCTGAATAGTTTCCTCTATGTCAGAAACTTTCCAATTCTGCAACAAGGTTAAGGCTAAAAAGTTGGAAACTTGTGTATGACAAAGTTATAAGCGGGAGGTTTATGATATTTTTAGACATAAAAAAAATCATCCGCATGCATGAGCTATCAATCTCTGTAACATGGTAATTAAACAAGGCGACTTTTCTTTTGTATTCTTCATTAGTTGAAGAAAACTACTGAAGAGCTAAATGAAGCGTTGGCTGCCAAGGAGGAAATTTCGCAAAGATGCCATGAACTCGACATGCAGGTACACTCGCATCATTCAATTAATTGTCAAATTTGACTTTGTTCCACAGTTAATTTTTTAAATGGATGACATTTGATACCTGTTTTAACACTATCTAGGTAAACCCTCAATTTTCAAGAACTGCAGCTGTTCAAGGGGTCCCACCAAAACCTTTCAGGCTATTTAGGGATGGACAATAAATATGGCTAGCTGGTGTTACCTAAAATCTAAGAACTAAATTAGAAAAGATACTTTAAAGTTACAGTTATAAAGTAGTAAGTGAAATTTCTCATACTGCCATCTGGATTTAACACTGGCAATGAATGGTGTTCCAAACTTGAAAGTAGAGGTTATTGGCAAGTTTCATAATATTTTGCTTTTTTGTGCTCTGAAGGATATACTGAAAGAAATGTTGGTAGTTTTTGTTGGAAGATTATAAAGGAATTAGTTTGGATTTAGCATGAATTTAGTGCTGAAATAGCAAAAATAAGCGGTTAGTTGAGAGTTTTTTCTGATTAGATGAGTGCAGAGTTGCATAAACATTGGCAGAATTAGGATCAAGGCTAATAACTGATGTGACAAACCAGTGTTCTGAGAATCCCAGATTTGCAAAGTGTTCAGATGAAATATATCTTAAGTATCAGACAGATGCTTGAGCTGAGATCTTGGATTAGCAGGTCATATACCAGAAAACATAAGCTATTAAAACTGTACCAATGATATGCTGGTTTAACGGAGTGATCTTGCGATGTAGTTTATTTTCTGCTTTTACTCAGTGAGAAAAAAGGGATCAGAAAATTCTTTCAAAGTTATTTGGGTGTGAATACTTTGTCCCATTGAATGGCTGATACTGGTTTACTTTCTAATATAAAATTAGATAGGGGTTTGGAGTAGGAAGATAGATGATGGATGAAACCATCGATGTTGGTGGAACTGAACATGACATTTTGCGAACTGTCTCATTCAATGCACAGAAATAGAAGAATTAATTTTGAGCAACAGAAATTATATTAGTAAAGGTACATAAAATGGGAAGATTCTTAATCCAGTGAAAGAGTGTGATGAAGAGTAGCAATACATGAATCTTTAAATGTGGAAAGGTACAGACTGAAAAAGCTACAAAGGAAAATGATATTCTGGATTTTATGCGTGGGACATTAAATTTCAAATAAAGGAAGCTATTAAATCTATAAAGGTATTAGTTAGGCCATACTTTGTGTGCTGCATACAGTTCTGTGCATCTTATTACAGCAAGGTTGCTTAGCTATAAAAGTCCACTATGAAGGTTAACGGCACATAGAATCAAAATTATGGCAATAAGATTCAAAATTGGTTACCTTTTTAAGTGGGAAGTTAAATTTGGATTTCAGAGGTTTTCAAAGTTTACGAAAAGTGTGGAGAGTTGAGTATTGATTTCAGAAATTGATAAATCAGTTTTGTAGATTAATATTATCATGACCATGAGGAACATTTAAAAGATTTCTTCCCTTTGGTTTATTTGTAGAATGATTGCTTTATCACAAATAAGTAATGATGTACAGATTACAAGTAGTTTACAAGAGAGTTAAATAGATCTTTGAAGAGGAAGGATATAGCAGGAAACCTGGAGAGGTAAAGAAATTTGGAATTAGTATTGTTAGCATTTCTTCGGCTTTATGAGCCAAATTGATTAATGTGGCAATTTTCATGATTCTCATTTGATGAAATAATACATTATCTGGGTATAGTTATCATTGTACTTAAATTACAATCTAATTTGCACATACAAAGCTGTGCTCGTATGCAAAGTGTATAACCTACATTGCAGCAGAGTCTGCATTCCAGAGTACAGTACCTTCGAGGCATTAGTTGAGGGCAGATCAGTAACAAAGCAGGGGAACAAGTACGAAACCGAAATTTAGAGTGCACAAGGACAAATCTCCTTATTAGTTTGCACGGTCAATAAAATTCCTGGATTCAGATGTTGTCATCTCATTCTCCAAAAGCATCAAGGGTCATCTTTTGTTACGCTATGGCCTTTGCCAAGCAGTAGACTCGTGAAAGCTAAGTACAGATTGAGCACTGCTTACCTCATTTCTGGCAGTCTGCATCAAAGGAGAAATGTATTTCATTGTTAGATTGGATCTAAAATAGGGTTTATAAAGTAAATAGAAAATAAGATTCCAACATCTCACCAAGTCTTGTTGATCCTTGGAAAGAAGGAGAGACAGAAAAATGCAAAGTTTTTTTGTAGAGTTGTGTATATTTATCTTAACTCAAGAATAAAGTTTGCATTAGTTAGCAAATATCAGTTTTGTAGGAAAACTTAAAATAAACATCAGTGAATAGCTTCCATGGGTTCTGTTTTGTTTCTCCTGCCTTGTCCCTTTTCATTCTTTTGTCGGTTTTCCCCTCCTCTTCATGCCTGAGCTGCATGAGAGTTTGCTGAATGTATTAGTTTGTTTAATGATGTCACAAGTTGCCATTATTTGGCTTCAGCCTACTTCCAGGAGCTTAGCACATTGGATGTCAAGAAAGTACATTTTGGGTACTTATGAACCAATATCACATAATGTTTCACAACTCTA
Organism: Chiloscyllium plagiosum; assembly: GCF_004010195.1. Taxonomy (NCBI): domain Eukaryota; kingdom Metazoa; phylum Chordata; class Chondrichthyes; order Orectolobiformes; family Hemiscylliidae; genus Chiloscyllium; species Chiloscyllium plagiosum. The sequence continues at coordinate 24,918,959 of NC_057741.1, read as the reverse complement.
TTTGCTTAACGGTGAAATTTTGTTTTCTCCTCTGTATTTTTCACAAAGAATATCTTTGAGTAAAGTCACTGTAGTCTTACTAGACCATATGGCTGCTCTGTCATTAGAGAAAGATGACTGATGGTGGTTTAATTTGAAGATCACCACGCCTCAGGTGAGGGGAGAGGTTGAGAAGGAGAATTCTCCATGGTAGCCTCAGTTGATGTGGGAATTTAATCAAGCAATTGGTGTCATTCTACATCACAAACCAGCCAGCCAGCTAACTAAGCTAAACAGGCCAGCTGTAGAGTAGATAAATACTGAATGAATTAATACTGAAAGGAAATGAATTCAGGACTTTATGGAGTATATTTAAAGTTGCTGAGGGAAATGGAGTAAGAAATTGCAAAATTCCTACAAGCTGTATTTCATCATGTTATTGAAAGTGACTAGGTGCTGGAGTACTGTTGTTTGGTTAAGGTGCTACATGTTTTCAGTGAGAAAGCCACAGCTACCCTAGATGGTTAGAGACCAATCACTTTCACATGATGAAAATTTTGAAAATGTTAAGTACCTAGACAATGAGAAAAGTAATTAGAAGCATGTTGTATTATTTTCAGGAAGGAAGACTCTATGCCTGAGAAGCATGGTGGATAGTAGAAATGTAGTTCATAGTGTACTCAGTTTCAGAAATCTTCTGTACCACAAAATTGGAAGGAGGGGAGCAAATTTAATCAAACTATTTAAAAAGAAAATTAGAGACTGAGGGCAGATTCTGAATAATTGAGAGGATCCCATGAGATTTTGTTCAGGGACCACCAGAGTATAGTTTGTGCATTGATGATTTGTATATTGGACTAGAGGGATTGGTATCCAGATTTGCTGAAATTATTAAAAGGTGCAACAAAATAAGTAATTTTCAAGACCAACAGAAGGTGCACAGAGAAATTGGCAAGATGTGGAATGACTAAAAACTCCCAGATAGACTTCAGTCCACAAATGTTAAAAAGGTAACATATTGTTACAGGCATAGAATCTTAAAAAATGAGATGGTATGGTGTATCTAAAAACTTTAAACGCTATGCGTCATGGTATTGGAAGGATGTTGAGGCAGAGTATAGCTAGATCACCTAGGATTCTCCTCAAACACAAAATGATTTGGAAAAATAGATAGGAAGTATCTATTTCCAGTGATGAAAGAGTCTAGGACAAAGTAACAAAATAAAACAAAGATTTAAGACAAAACACTAATTGTTTTTATTTTTTAAAAAGTTGTAGGGTAATGCACTACAAGAATTGTTGATTTGATGTGGAAACCACGAAAGCATTTTTCAGACTGTATCGTAAAATATGCAGAGTTTTAGAGATCCTTTGATAAAGTATCACATTTAAATGGAGCAAATTGGATCGAAGACTGGTTAGGAAGTGATGAGCCGTTGAGGGCTGTTTTTGAGTAGTTGAGAGGCTTCCACAAGGTTTGGTTTTGGAACCACTTGTGTTTCCTGTGTACTCCAGTGAATACAAATACAATAAAGTAATGAGAACAGTGTAAACATATAAATTGAAAGTTTGTGCTCATTTGAATGATTGACATCAATCCTGGGGCCTAACAACCTTTTTATGTCCTGTAACCTCCATGTAATTCAACATATCGGTTTGAAAATTATTGAAAAGTAAATGTGAATGCATTTATTGTGGAGGATTATCTTGGGTCTGATTAATAGTCATGGTGTCCCAACAATTCTTTGACAAATGTATTTTCATATTTAGTTGTTTACTTCTGTTGAGTTTTCATATTATGTAGCAAAATTCAGTATTACTGTAGCCAGTGAAGTAATGTATCTTGTCCCAATATCAAAGTAATCCACATTTTGTTTCAGTAGATCTGTTACTTAATTTTAAAAAAAGTAATATTATAAATAAGAATAGATTTTGATGTAGACAATAGTGAATAGGTATATGAGCTTTATGCAGTAGATTAATTTGCAAGTTTAGCATACATTTATAATCTAAGCTTCCTTCTTGTATTTCTCCTTTCAACAGCACAACTGCAGATACAATGATGCTTTCTTGTCGAAGTGCATAATGACAAAGGGAGCTTTCACATAACTCTAATTTTCCTTGATTTCAGCAAGGTTTGGATGCTTTGTCCCTAAATCATCTATCATGTACAGTTTTACTTGTTTGATCATTTTTCCTCTTTTCTGTGTCTTGTTTGAAATTCAATTTTAACATCCTTCAACTTTTTGCCTTGCTTTGAAGGCATTCCTTTCTCGAGATGTGATTGCTAGACTGAGATTAGAATGCAATGAACTAGAAGAAAGGGTAAATCTATTCTTTATCTTATTGATTTGTAGCATGCAGCTGGAGCAATGTATTAATTCTACCTTTATCGAAGTGCTAACTAATACTGCTTTGGTTGTCTGTGTGTTTGTGTTTTGTCTTTCCCAGAAATGATAGGGTGTGACTTTTAACAATTGATAGCAGTTTAAAAGAATAGCTTCTTAGGATTATCGGCCCCATGTTTGTAATGTTGCAGGGAGGTTGTAAGGTGGTATGGGTAACTCACTAATACCAGGGATGTAGAGGTGCTGCCCATTTCCCACCCAGCAGATAACCAAATTGACAGGTTAGCAAGCAAGAAAACTAATAGAATGAATGTACAGTTAGGAACCCAGGGGATATTGTCCAGCAATTAAAAGTTGGGGAGAGAAGTGGAGATCAGAGCTTCAGGAGGTGGACTATTGCAAGGGAAAGATTGGGACTAGAGAGGGTGCCATTGTGGGAAATTGGCAATTAAAGATGAGGGAGGTCACTGATCATGAGGAGGAAAATAGTGGCCATAGTTGGCAAAAAGGAGGCCTGAAGATTCTGTGAAGGACTGGAAGAAGCATGCCTGCTCCAAAACCAGCATCTTGCATGACATGCAGCTTGCCTTTCTAAAATGGTAATGGCTGTGTATGATGAGTTTGTAAATTGTACCCATTTAAACATTGTGAAAACCCCTCCTGATGACCCTGTGCTGCTTATTGAGAGAAGCTTAATATCAAGGCCCTTGAGTTTAAGTAAAGGAGGCACTTTACTTCACTACACACAGCTTTCTAAATGCTTGGATGTAATCCCAATCCCCAGTTTTCTTTCTACATCAGAAATTAACATATAAATTGAAGATTGTTTGAAGTGGGGCAGAACAATGACAGATGAACCTTAACATGTTAACAAAGTAATGTGCACAGGAAGGAAAATTAAATTGAAAGAATAGTTGACAATAGTATATTGAACTACATGGTTAAAGAAGTGAAATGATGAGGGCAAGAACAACTTGCATTTATATAGCATCTTTAACTAGCAATGAAACATTCCAAGGCATTTTAAAGACATTACCTAACAAAAATTGCCATGGAGCCACAATATTAGACTGATGACCAAAGCATTTGTCGAAAAAGTAGGTTTCAATAGCTGTCTTAAAGTACAGAGAAGAAATTGGGATTTAGGTTTAGGGCTAGGCAACTGAAGTGACAGCTGCCAATTGTGAGTGGTGGGGGTGGTGTAAACTGAGGATGTGCAAGACATCACATTTGAGGGCTACAAGAGGATATAAAGATAGGCAGTAATAGAACTATAGGGAAGTTTGATGTCTGGAATGAATATTTTGAACTTAAGGCATTTTTGGACTCAAAGCCAGTGTTGATTAGTGACCTTAGGAGTTTTGGGTGATTGGGACTTCTTGTGAATGAAGCTATGACAGCTGAATTTTGGATGGGCTTAAGTATAGAAATGAGGAAACTGGTTAGAAAAGCTTTAAAAAAATTTGAGCTTGCGGCCCAAAAAAATAATAGATGGGTGTTTCAGCTGGAGATGGGTGCAAGTGCAGTGATGGTCTTTCTGGTGATGAGGTTATTGGATTGGCAACTTAACTCATTGTCACAGTCTGGTTCAGTTTATGGTGGATAGGAGAATAGTTCAGATTGATCATGAGGATCCACAATTTCAGTTATGTGATCGTGACTACAGTAAATGATTTTGCGTGACAAACTAATATACAAGTTGCACAATGGTCTGCGGGACAATATTTGACTCTTCCAGTCATGACGAATTATCCATTGAGCCAAATAAACGTCTTTCCCATCAATTGCTGTTAATTGGACACCACCTTCAAAAGGACCAAGAGTAAAATATTCAGGTCTGCTGATGGAAAGGTAATTCGGAGCATTAGCCTGGAGGAGGCTGCAAAGAGATGCAGTGGTATATAAGTAAATTAGCAATTCAGAGGAGTACACTGTGGGAAGTATGAAATTAACTTCTGTAATGAGAATAGAAAAATGGGATATTTTAAATGTTGATGTTCAGAGAGACATGGGTGTTCAAGGAATGCAGAAAATTAGCATGCAGGTTCAGCAGCTAATTAAGCAGGTAAATAGCTTGTTATTCTTGATTGTGAGTGGGCTTGTGTACAATTACATCAGACTTCAGTGAAATAATTCGTAAATACAGTGTACGGTTTTGTACATCCAAGAAGAATACAAAAATAAAAATACTGCAGAGGCTTGAGAAAGTCAGCAGATCTGGAGCATCTATGGAAAGAGAAACTGAGTTAATGTTTCAAGTCCTGTGACTCTTCAGAAGAGGAGTGACAAAATTATTGATTTTATTCTTTTTAAAAAGTGAGGAAGATGAAGCGGAACAAAGGGCAGGTCACAATGTTTAAGGGTGATTGGAGTTCAGAGGTATCATACTACAAAAAGATGAAGAAAATGGAGAAGAACAAGAGCAGACTCAAAGTCTGTGCTAATAACTGAAAACCTATGAGTTCTGTCTGAAACCAAAACACTTGGAGACACTTTTGCAGGTGTGCTGCAGGGTTAGGGGGGCATGGGAGGAATTGGTATATAACAATGTGGAGGAGAGTTTGTGGTCTGAAGATGCTTTTTAAGTCCATCTTGTGTTCAAATAGTTGCGAAATGCCTAATTGGAAATTAGCTAGCTTGGATTTCTGCAATAAGCCTAGGACAGAAGTATGAGCAAGAGATCAGGATGTTATAATGCTGTCAACTAGATTGAAGAAAATGCATATAAATCGCTACTTCACTTGGAAAGAGTGTTTGGAGCAAGGGAATTGTGAGGTGGCAGGTGGTAAAGGAGCACATGAATGGGAAAGCGCTGTGGAAGGGTTGGGAAATGAGGTGTTTGGGTTGATGGTGCAGTAGGCCTGGGTGCCTTTGAAATGCTAACAAATTAGGGGAGGTGATGGCCTTGTGGCATTATCGTTAAACTAATAATGCAGTGAACCAAGTAGTAGTATGGGTACCTGGATTCAAAACCTCCCATGGTAGAATTTGAACTCAAAAATTTGGAAGTAAGAGTCAAATGATGACTATTGTGATTTGTAGGGAAAACAAATTGGTTTTCCAATGTCTTTTAGGGAAAGAAACTGCCATCCTTATCTGGCCTACGTTACATGTGACTCCAGATACATAAGATATAGGAGCTGAATTAGGCCATTCAGCCCATGTGATTTGCTATGTGATTGTGGCTGATATGTTTTTCAACCCCATTCTCCTGCCTTTTACTCGTAAACCTTAGAACATAGAACTGTACAGTACAGGCTGTTTAGCCCTCAATGTTGTGCTGGCCTTTTATCCTACTCTAAGATCAAATTAACCTACATACCCTTCATTATACTAACTTCTATATGCCTTAATCCCCTTACTAATCATGATACAATCTATCTAACTTAAATACACTCAAATACTTGGCCTCCACACCCCTAATGAGTTCCACAGATTAACCACCCTGTGGCTGAAGAAATTCCTCCTCATCTTCATTCTAAAAGGTCATTCCGTCACTCTGAGGCTGTGCCTTCGTCCTAGTCTCTCCTGATGGAAATGTTTTCACCACATCCATTCTATCCAGAATTGATTATTCTGTAAATTTTAATCAGATTCCCCCCCCTCATCCTTTTAAACTCAATTGAATATAGACCCACAGTCCCCAACTGCTCCTCAAATGACAAGTCCTTCATCCCTGGGATCATTCTTATAAACCACCTCCAATGTCAGCACATCCTCCTTTAGATATGGGGCCCAGAACTGCTCTCAATATTCTGAATGTGGTCTGACCAGATCCTTATACAGCCTCAGCAGTAAATCTAGCTCTTGCATTTACTTTAAAATGAATGTCAACATTGTATTTGCCTTCCTAACTGCCAACTGAATCTGCAAGTTAACCTTAAGAGTCCAGGCCTGGTGTGGATTTGAGGCTAGGTCCCAGCATAGATTCAGTTGGGAGACAATTGAGATTTTTTCTTTTTTCCATTTTATAATTTATTCATAAAATTTTCAATGCTGGACTTTTTACTTCGTTATTTCTCTAAGAATAGTAATTGAAGAAGCTATACTGGGGGACCTTTGTAGCTAAGATGGTGCCAGAAGCAGTGATTTGTACAATTTTCACTGTACTCATTTGAGAATCCTGAAATAGGATTCCCAAGACCCTTTGTGTGTCAGGTTTCCAAAGCCTTTCCCCCTTTAGAAAATTGCCTATGCCTGTATTCTTCCTACAAAAGTGAATAACCTTGCACTTTTTTGCCCAATCTGCGAGCCTATCTAAGTCCTTCTACGACCTCACTGCTTCCTCAACACTGCCTGTCCCTCCATCTATCTTTGTCATCTGCAAATTTAGCACAAAGCCCTTATTCGTTTGTCTGGATCATTAATGTACAATGTGAATAGTTGTGGTCCCAACCTGACCCCCTGCAGAACTCTGTAAATCACTGGCTGCTGTTCTGAGAAAGAACCCTTTATCCCTAATCTCTGTCAGTCAGTCAGTCAATCCTTTATCCATGCCAGTATTTTGCCCCTAACACCATGGGGTTTTTATCTTAATTAGCAATCTCCTATGCAGCACTTTGTTGAAGGCCTTTGGAAATCCAAATAGATCATTTCAACTTTCTCCCCATTATCTCACGTGCTTGTTACCTCTTCAAAGAATTCTAACAGATTTGTCAAATATGACCTCCCTTTGAGGAAGCCATGCTGACTCAACCCTAATTTACTACACATTTCCAAGTACTCTACAGCCTCATCCTTAATAATTGATTCTAAAATGTTACTAATGACTGGGATCTGGCTAACCGGCCTATGGTTTCCTGTCTTCTGCCTCCCTCCCTTCTTAAAACAGAGGTGTTACATTAGCCATTTTCCAGTCCTCTGGGATCCTCACTGACTCCACTGGTTCATGAAAGATCACCACTAATGCCTCTACAATCCCCTCAGCTATATCCTTCAGAATTCTGGGGTGTAGTCCATCTGGTCCAGGTGATTTATCCACCTTCAGACCTTGCAGTTTCCCAACATTTTCTTCTTAGTAATATCTACTACACCTATCTCTGCCCCTGACACTCTTGAAGTTCTGGTATGCTCTGGAGTTTTCCACTGTGAAAGCTGATGTAAAGTACCTGTCAATTCCTCCACTATCTCTTTGTTCCCCATACTACTACTCTGGCGTCATTTTTCAGTGGTCCAGTGTCCACTCTTGTCTGTTTCTCATTTTAAATATCTAAGTAAATTCATTGCAATCTACTTTTATGTTACTAGCTAGTTTATCACTGTGATACCTGCAACATTCATACCTACCAATTTCAATCTGTGCTATAAAGTAATTTCCCTTGTTTTATATACTGCATGAGTTTAAGTACAACACTGTCCTGCATTGACTGTCCCCTTTCTCATTGTCATCCCCTTATCTGCTGTGCCTGAAGTTGGATTCTTGACCCTTTGCATACTCCCAGTTTTACTAATTATTCTGGAAACTAAACCTCTGCTGAGATGGAAGGTTTTCCATGATTTTCCATGCACCTGAACCCACCCTCCAAAACAATGTAATTGACCGAACGTACCCTCTGGGCCTTTAGGGATTAGTAATAAATAGTGGCCTAGACAGTGATGCCTGCATCCTGTAAATGAATTTTTAAAAAAGTCACATTTGGAATTGGAAAGGATGATCCCTCGAATATGAAGGCTAGTGAGGTGGAAAGTCAGGACAAGGGCAATCCTCTCCATGGCCCTTGGAGGGAAATGGGTGAGGGCAGATGCAGGAAACGACTTAGACATAGCTGATGGACCTATTGACTATAGTTGGGGAGACCCTCAGCTGAGGAAAAAGACCTGTCAAAAATGACATTGTGTGGAAGATGTGACAAAAATGGAGAAACTGGGAAAATGGAATTGAGCCTTTACAGAAAGGAGACTGAGGCAATGTAGTCGTGGTAGCTATGGGAGCTGGTGGGCTTATAATGAATAATAGCAGACTGCCTTTTCCTGGCAATCGAATTAGAGAAGTCAAGGAGGGAAAGAGCCAGAGATAGATCAGATGAAGATGAAAGAATTAGAAGCAAAATTGATTAATTTTTCCAGTTCAAAAGAAATACAGGAAGCAGTACCAATATTGCAATTGATATATCAAAATTTGCTGAAGGCTGTCAAAGGGATGGAACCAGGAATGTTCCTCGTGCTCTCAAAAATGGGCACAACTAGGGCCCATATGGTTACCCATAACCATATGTTTTACTTGGACAGATTGAGACAAGTTATGTGAAATTGTTTAAAGTAAAAAAGAGCTCAGCCAGCAGGGGAAGGTGGTGGAAGAAATGAAGGATTGGAGATCCTTTAGGCTGTCATAGTGAGATAGATATAAAGAGGAGGAACATGTCCATAGTGCAGAGGAACAGTTGATGTCAAGAAAACCTACTTTGGAGTACAATGGAGAAAGTTCAATATATTGGTTCCTGGATGACAGAGTCATCATATAATTAGTGGCTGAGTAAATTGGGCCTGGTATTTTGAAGGATGGGGGAACGATCATTTTGAAGAATTCAGATTCTGAAGGGATTGACCGGATAGACATTGGGAGGTTGCTTCCCTTCGACTTGGGAATCTAGAAAATGGACACCATTTCAAAATGATCAATTGTTTAGGATTTATTTGAGGAGAAAAAGCTTCACAAAGTTGCATTTCTTTGGAATTTGTGAGCACAGTTGTTGATGCTCCATCATCGGGTATAATTAAGCCTAAAATTGATTTTTGAACTCCCATGGACTAAAGGGTACTGGGAATGGATGAGAGAATATAGTCAAATAGAATCATAATTGTATCTGGCGGAAGAGCAGGCTTGAGAGGTTATCTGGTTGATTCTTCCACTTTCCCATGTTCCCCCTCAATCATTTCTCAATTAGATTTTTTTTACAGCTAAATACTTTTACTTATCTCTTCAGTAAATTGTTTCACAGTCTCAATGATTTTTTTTTAAACTAGCCAATCTAGGCTTTTCACTCCTAAGGTTCCCCCTCCTGTGCTTTAAAACTTTAATGGATCCCTGTAAATGGTATTTTCCCTGAAAATTAGTTGTACATTCAAATAATATCATTATTTCTCTTTCACTATATGTGCAACTTGTGCCGGGTAGTTTTATTAAGACATAGAGGTATCTTTGACAATAGCAAGCACATCATGGTCAAGTAGGAGAAAGTGAGGACTGTAGATGCTGGAGATCAGAGTTGAGTGTGTAGTGCTGGAAAATCACAGCAGGTCAAGCAGCGTCCGAGGACCAAGAGCATAGCAGGTCAGGCAGCATCTGAGGTGCAGGAAAATCGACATTTCGGGTAAAATCCCTTCATGAAGGGCGTTTGCCCAAAATGTCGATTTTCCTGCTTTTCGGGTGCTGCCTGACCTGCTGTGCTTTTCCAGCACCATTCTAATCTAGACTCATGAAACTGATTCAAGGCTACCAATTATCAGTAGGTAAAAGTTCAGCTCGTCCAGGGACTAGATTAATAAAGTTTGGGGAAGCTATGGACCAGTGACAGTGTAAGTTTTTAAAAGGCTGAGGACTACATTAAGTACTCTGCTAGTGAGAACAGTTTCAGACTTTGAAAGATAAGACTTAACATCGGGATCTCCTTCAGTCTCAGTTACATTGACTCAATTCCTGACGTAGCTTGTACCCTGCTATTACCTACATCCTATTTAAGACTAGGGCCATTTTATTTTCTAATCCATTAACCGATGTGAGCATTGATGACTAGAGGACAGTTAATGGTCAACCACAAAGCTGTGTATCTGGAGTCATGTGTAAGCCGGTCCAGATAAGGATGCCAGCTTCTTTATCTAAAGGATAGTTGTTCAACAATTGATAACAGTCATTATTAGACTCTTAGTTTCAGATTTTTAAAAATTGAATTTACTTTCCAACATCTGTCATGGCAGGATTTGAGCCCAGGTCCACAAAATATTATCTGGTTCTCTGCATTAATAGTCTAGCAATAATGCCATTAGGCCATCAACACCTCTACTCTGTTCACATTCCAAAGGGACTGTACCATCCATTGCACCATCACCTCTAATATCTCATTGTCATTAAAATGCCAAATAGTTTTCCTGCACCACACAAGATCAGATAGACTCTGTAGATCCCTACCAAGAAAGAGAATTGTAGCAACAAATCTTCCAGATGCATCGGAAGCTGTGATGAGGATGTAGTACTCAACAACAATAGTCTCCTTGAAATCTTCATGTGGACCCTTGTTTGAGAGTTCTGTTCTGTATGTCAGTATTCTCTGGTTTCAATATTTTTCAAAGCAAGATCAAGTTTATCAACTTTGACAATGGCTTCTATGCTGGTAAATGTTGTTACAGGAAAATGAGTAATATTCTGCCCTAAATTGTGTCTGCACTTGATTCTTAATTTAGAAAACTTTATCTGTTCTGGTGATTTTATTTTATACAAAGTATAGTTCTACTCTCCCTCTTCTACTGATTGAGTGAATACAAAAATCCATTTCCTCATTACCTTGAATGACAAGTTGTTCAATTCTGTCTTGAAAGGTCTTTTTTTTTTAACATTAGCTCTAATTATTCATTAATTTGCTTTATAACTGGGCTGTTTCTTTATTTTGCTATTGGCAACCATACTTTTAACTGTACAGATCCTAACTCCCTCTTTAAAGCTCTGACTTACCTCCTTTAAAATACTCCCTAAAACCTCAACTAAAACCAAAATACTGTGAATGCTTGAAATCTGAAATCAAAACAAAGTACTGGAGAATCTCATCAGGTCTGAAAAGAGCTTTGGAGAGAGAAATATCAGTTCTGAAAGCAGACTCAAAACATTAACTCTGTTTTCCTCTGCACAGACGCTACAAGACCTGCTGAGTTTCTCCAGCACTTTTTTTTTTTACTTAAGCTTGATCAAGAGGCAAGTTTTTTGATCACCTTTTCTAATATCTTATTCATTATCTCAATGTCATTTATTTGTCTGATTACACTTGAGTTGTACCTTAGGACAATTTACTGTACCAAAGGTACTATGCAAGTACCAGTTGATGTTGTATGGCATAAGATAGCTGCAGCATGGGACCAGCATAAGGAATCTGAAAGAAAGATGGCAGGAAGTTTAGTAAGGATTTTTTTCAGTTATAGACTTTGGGAAATGTATTTTTTGCTCAGAAGTGCAGGGGACTTAAAAGAAGGACTTGTAAAACAAAAACAATGAAAGACTTAGTTCAAGCAAAGGATTTTTAAAATTTTAGGCTCACTGTGTCATACTGAGTACTATCTACTGTCTCCTTATAAGTAGTCTGTTTGCCTTAACGTTGACATCAACTTTCTTTCAAGTCTGATAACTTGCTATCAATGTAATTCCCTTATGTCTGCATGCTTTAATCATGTGTTCACTTTAAACCCTCTGAAACATCCGGTTGACAGTTAATAGACAAGACATGGCTTGGTTCATGCAATGTTTTAAATGCTTGATACAGTAACTATTCTAGAGTCACTGGCATTTATTGAAAAGATTTATTAATATAAAATGGGTGACACAGGAAAATATTTATGTAAAAATCTAATGGTAAGTGTGAATACATTTAAAATGGAAAATCCCACAAGCAGATGTTTACATAATTTTACTGACAGAATTCAGTAATATAATACATTCCTACTTGTATTTCTCCTCATTTAGAGGATTTGATCTTTTAAAGTAGAGTGTCAGTAATAGTGGAATTCTGAATACACAGTTCCTGATATTTAATCAGTTTATTTTTCATAAAAACGTTGCTTTCATCTTCAAAGAACTTCATAATGGCAACAGGAAAAAGACAATTGTGCAATGCATATTCAATAAGATTAATGTATTATCTGCAGAGCTAGAAATTGATGGATTTGTTTTAATACTATTAGCGAGATGTGGCTACAGAGTGATCCAGGTTGGGAAGTAAAGATTCCAGATACTAGACTGTTAGGCATTTTGAAAAAGGAGGGTAGGAATGTAGCCCTGATATTAAAGACTGAGATAATGGCAGCAGTAAGAAAGACCTTAATTTGGAAAATGATGGCAGACAATTAGTTTGGTAGAGCTAGAGAAAAGGATGGAAAGCACAGGTTGCTGTATTTTGAGCTTCCTCACTGTAATAGCCTGTCTGACAATACAATTAATCAGGAAGTTAGAGATCAATGTAGCTGTGGTAAATCGTAGGGTACTTCAGTTTGCATACAGTCCAGGAAAGCCAAATTTTGTAGAAATACTTTAAAGAATGAGTTAATAGAATGTTGTAAGGTAGTTTTCTAGATCAGATTGTTGAAATAAAACAGGAGGGGAGCAACTTCTTTTAAATCTTAAATTGTGCAATGAAAATTGTAAAGGGACCTTCAGAAAATGGTGATCATAATATAATTTTACAATGTGTTTAAGATGGATTTAAGTTCAAAATTAGAATTATAAAACTGAACATAGCAAATTGCATCATTTTGAGAAATGAGTTGACCAAGATAGATTGGGAATTAAATTACAAGAAACTGTTTTAGCTAATCGGTGATGAAAGCTGAAATAATTCATTAATCATTTTCAATAAAATGTATTTTTTAAAAAAAAAAGGAAAAGTGGTCCAACTGTGGATAATAACCAGTTCAGGACAATATAAGATTAATGGAAGAAGCCTCAGAAATTACAAAACAAAAAGTATTGCAGCTGATGTGTCCGAATTTTAGAATTTAGCAACTAATAATCAAGAAATTGATGGAGTAGTATACAAGAGAAACTAGGAAGATTGAAAAAGTTGAAATATGTATGCAAATAGAAAGAAATCAGCTAAAGTAAGTAAAGGTTTTTTTTACAAGCAGAAACAGGAGATATTATAAGAAGCATAAAATAGAAATAAAATCAAACAAATACTTTCAAAAAATTCTGCAAATAGTGGAGTCCAGCAAAAATACTAATTTGGAGTTATCTTTCATAAATAGAGGGGGTTGAAGGAATTTAGTTTCAACACAACCCCCAGGGCATTTAGTTCTGGAGAGCATTCATAGCAGACTTAACAAGTTAACTCTGATTCTCTATTAACAGTTGCTGCTGGACCTGCTGAGTCTCTCCACATTCCTTTTGTTTGTCTTAAGTTTTTTCAGTTCAATACTGAAACCATAGTTGTTGATCGTGGTCAAGTTATGACAAAAGGCCAGAATTAGAGCAATACATAGTTCTGATAGTTGTAGGGTAATGAGGTAGGGAGAGTTGAGGTCAAGGAGGGAACTGAACATATCATGCCATTGTGATAAGAACAGGGGAAGGTTGGGTAGTGTTACAAACTTGAGATATCTCCCTATATAAAAACAAGCTTAATAGACACCTGGAAAGCAACGTTCAGTTTCTTTAAACAAAATACTTATAATTTAATGCTGGATTGCTAAAGACAAATGTGTGGAGTGACAGAAATTTTTATGGGATATTACTTGAAGTAATATTTGGTGAGAGATTACGGTATTAATTGCTATTAATCAAGTTAGCTCCTGAATGATGTGGGAGGAAAGCCTTTGGAGAGAACAACAGGGAGACAGGTTATTGACTGGGTGCATAAGAGTAAGGGTGGGAGAGAGAGTGAAAGAAGCTCTTAGTACATTAAGATTTGCCTGGATTATATAGAAAAGATATTTCAGATTGTCAATATATTTAAAAGTATTGTGCTAAAATTGAAAGCTTTTGTGTCTGGAATTAAAACTGAAGCAGAGAAAACTCACCTCCCCTTGTAACAAAATGTCTGCTACAGCAGACTTAGATGGCAAAATTACTCAGGAACCAGCTAGGTTATGGCAGTACAGGCAGACTTGTACTTATCGTGTTAATAAAGGGTTTTGAATAGAGAACTGGAAGCACTATGAATTGGAAAATGCTAAGAGTGCCAATTTTTATCACTGGCAGTTTTAAATGTGACGGGACTGTGATCACAATTCGCCTCAAAATACTTCATTGCAGACAGGTAACTTGCCAGAAATTCCTCCAACCACCTTGGCCTTAAATTCAGGACTTCCCTTTGAAACTCTTTGTTCCTCCTTTATGAAGCACCTTAACGAAACATTTAGTTCCCAGTGCTAATTCCATATTTTTTGGGGTTTTGTATTAATATGCTCCTGAGAGAAGTTTCAGGATTTTTTAAATATATTAAAGACTATACAAGTGCAAGTTGTTATTGACATATTGATTTTAATTATTGTGATGTATTTTAGAAGGAAATACATAATGGACATTAGATTTTCTGTATAGTATTTATCAAAGAATAACTTTTTTCTATTAATTCATACAGGTTGCAGCTCTACAAGAAGAAAAAGGCAGTTTACTAGTGGAAAATCAAGCTCTTATGGAGCGCCTCAACCAATCTGATTCTATTGAAGATCCAAACAGCCCAGCAGGACGTAGACACCTTCAACTACAAACTCAGTTGGAACAACTACAAGAAGAGACCTTTAGGTATTAATAACAAAATTACTTCATTTTCAAAATATGAAGTGTTGAGCTCCTTTCTCAATGATCCCAGGGTCCTCACTGTCATGAAATCAGTGTTGCTCACAATACTCCTGAATATGCTAGCCTTTTTTTTTGGGGGGTGGTGGGGTGGTGGTGTGGAGTTGAAGCCAGAGGAGACCGATTGCCATGAACATGCTGACAGATCTTAGGCTATTTGAAACAAAATACTTTGGGAATTTTTTACAACCCTCCTGTCATCATGTCCCAACAATAGGGTTACCTCCAGCTGCAATTATCTAATTGTGTCTAGTTGACGGATTAAAACTGTGGGACCTTTTTGTCTTGGACTTTAATCTGCCAATAAGTTTCAATTTGCTTAATTGTTGATAAAGTAAGGACTTATCTGTTGTTTCACTGGAGGATCAAAATGTTTAATTCTTTAAAATCTAATACCTTTGAATCAATATGCATGTGATGCTTTGACAAAAAAAAATCGATGACCGTTCCATCTTTTTTGCTGACACATGAAAGGCGTTGAATAATCTGTAGTAATAGTAAATTGTTGTTGCAATACTCTGGATATTTTTAAGTCTTTGTAATTGCTAGTTTCTTGATGTTAATTTTATATGATTGTGAATTTCAGATTGGAAGCAGCAAAAGATGATTATCGCATTCGATGTGAGGAACTTGAAAAAGAAGTTTTAGAATTACGACAACAGAATGAGGAGCTTACGAGCCTTGCAGAAGAAGCTCAATCTTTGAAGGATGAGATGGATGTACTTAGGTAATTGGACTTGACTCCTGTTTCTCACTCCTTTGATGTACAGCTCTTTTTTTTTAATATTCCAGTTCTTCAGTTGCTTTTAGTAACAATCTCAGTCCTCCAAATCTTAGTTTCCTTGCAGGTTTTTCTTGTTTAAGTGTTTCCCTTGACCTTCAGTATATCCTTCTCTAATAAAACTATTGTTTTTTGACCCTTTTGCCTTTTTAGAAGACTTGCCTCAATTTTAAATCAATTTCATTTTCTTCAGTTATTAACTCTCTTTAATCTAACAGTCAATCCCTGTGTTACAATGAGTTGCTTGACACCAAATCCAACAGCAGAATTACTCAAGTAACTTGCTTGAACATGTCAGAAAATGATCTGTGAATACCTATTTACACTTTAAGTCCTCCCTTGAAGTTGTCCGAGATAGCCATTGAAATCTCATTTAGTACATTATTTAATATGCTATAATCCACATATGCACCTAAGTAATCAGTGCCACCTCCAGGACAAGTTCATACTCTGCATAGCAGCATAATTAAAATTTCTTTTTTTTTGCTTATTTTCTGGTTTAAATAGTTTGTGGAAGTCTGTTGAGATAATTTAAAACTTTGTCACCTCAAATCATTATCTGATGTTTAGACAATTTTTGTTTGCCAATTATTTGAATAGCAATATTATATTTTGAACATATTAGTTTAGATACTTAAATTTAAGGAATTATTTGACTGTAAAGCATTTTTGTACATTGTGATGACGTGAAAGTGTCTTTTATAAATGCAATTTAATTCTTCTAGGCACTCTTCTGACAAAGTGAGTAAGTTGGAGGGCATGGTAGAGTCATACAAAAAGAAGCTGGAAGATTTGGGTGACTTGCGTCGACAGGTGAAGCTTCTTGAGGAAAAGAATACAATGTACATGCAAAACACAGTCAGTCTAGAGGAGGAGTTACGAAAAGCAAATGCTGCAAGAGCCCAACTGGAAACATACAAGAGACAGGTATGAAATTACAGAACAGTAGCGATTTTTGAGAAGATGTGTAGTTCAGGTTGATGGTAAGTCTGTAAGTTAGCTCGCTGAGCTTGAAGGTTTGTTTACAGATGTTTCATCACCATACTAGGTAACACTGTTAGTCAGAGTCTCTGGTGAAATGCTGGTGGTGTGTCCCACCTCTCTTTATTATCCCATTTAGTCAAAGTGGTGTTCTTCATTGTCTGTATGTATGGAAGCTAGTGAGAGTTGTCCCACTCTCACTAGTTTCCATACATACAGACAAAGAAGGACACCACTTTGACTGGGACAACACACATCCAAGGACAGGTGAAACAAAGACACGCGTGAAAATTCTTAGAGGTATGGCATTCTAATCAGAACTCCATCAATAAACACATCAACTTAGATCCTATCTACCTTCCCTTGAAAAAAGAGCCAGAAATGACATCATCCACCTTAAGAAACCAAGGCCTATAAATAGAGAGGTGGGACTTACCACCAGCGCAGAGAACGTGGAACAGTATAGCGCAGAACAGGCCCTTTGGCCTTCAGTGTTGCCTGTGAACACTTCTAAGCCCATCCCCCTACACTATCCCATCATCATCTGTGTGCTTATCCAAGGATTGTTTAAATCTCCCTAATGTGGCTGAGTTAACTACATTGGCAAGTAGGCATTCCACACCCTTACCACTCTGAGGAAAGAACCTGCCTCTAACATCTATCACTCCTCCATTTGTAGCTATGCCCCTTCATACAAGCTGATGTAATTATCCTAGAAAAAAGTACTTTCACTGTCTCCCCTATCTAATCCTCTGATCATCTTGTATGTCTATCAAATCCCCTCTTAGCTGCCTTCTTTCCAACAGACCCAAGTCTCTCAGTCTTTCCTCATAAGTCCTTCCCTCCAGACCAGGCAACATCCTGGTAAATCTCCTCTGCACCTTTTCCAATGCTTCACATCCTTCCTGTAATGGGGCGACCAGAACTGTACACAATACTACAAGTGCGGCCGCACTAGCATTTTGTATAGTTGCAGCATGACATTACGGCTCCGGAACTCAATCCCTCTACCAATAAAACCTAACACACCATACGCCGCCTTAACAACATGATCAACCTGGGTGGCAACTTTCAGGGACCTATATATATGGACTCCAAGATTCCTCTGCACATCCACACTACCAAGAACTTTTCCATTGACCCAGTATTCTGCCTTCCTGTCATTCTTCCTAAAGTGAATCACCTCACATTTATCTGCATCGAACTTCATTTGCCATCTCTCAGCCCAATTCTGCAGTGTATCTAAGTCTCCCTGCAACTTGTAACATTCTTCCACACTGTCCACTACTCCACCGACTTGAGTGTTAACTGCAAACTTATTAACTCATCCACCTATGCCTGCATCCAAGTCATTTATAAAAATGACAAACAGCAGGTGGTTCCAAAACAGATTCTTGTGGCACACCACTAGTAACTGGACTCCAGGCTGAATATTTTCCATCAACCATCACTTGCTGCCTTCTCACAGAAAGCCAGTTTCTAATCCAAACTGCGAAATCACCCTCAATCCCATGCCTCTGCATTTTCTCTTGACAGCCTACTATGTGGAACCTTATCAAAGGCTTTACTGAAGTCCATGTACACCACGTCAACTGTCCTACCCTCATTCACATGCTTGGTCAATTTCTCAAAAAACTGAGATTTGTGAGACATGACTTGCCCTTGACAAAACCATGTTGACTATCTGCAATCAAATTGTTGCTTGCAAAGATGATCATAAATCCTGTCTCTTATCCTTTCCAAAACTTTTCTTACGACACACGTAAGGCTCACTAGTCTATAATTACCTGGGTTGTCTTTACTGCCCTTCTTGAACAAGGGCACAACATTTGCAATCCTCGAGTCCTCTGGTACTAAATCTGTAGACAATGACGACTCAAAGATCAAAGCCAAAGGCTCCAACACCTCATCCCTAACTTCCCAGAGAATCCTCGGATAAATCCCATCTGGCCCAGGGGACTTGTACACTTTCACTCCTCCTAAAATTGATAATGCCTCTTCCTTACTAATCTCTATCCTTTCTAGTCTAATATCTTGTATCTCATTCTTCTCCTCTACAATATTCTCCTTTTCCGGAGTGAAAACTATGAGAAATATTAGTTTAGCACCTCACCGATCTCCACAGGGTCCACACACGACTTCCTACTTCTGTCTTTGAGTGTCCCTATTCCTACCGTAGTCATCTTTTTATTCTTCACATACGTGTCAAAAGCTTTAGGGTTCTCCTTTATTCTGCCTGCTAAAGACTGCTCATGTCCTCTCTTTGTTCATCTTAACTCTCTCTCTGAATCCTTTCTAGCTAATCTGTAATTCTCCATTGCCTCATCTGAACCATCTCATATCATCGTCACCTAAGTTGTCTCCTTCCGCATAACAAGAGAAGCAATTTCTTTAGTAAACCATGGTTTCCTTACCTTATCACTTCCTCTATGCCTGATAGGGACGTACCTATCAAGGACACTCAATATCTGTTCCTTAAACCAGTGCCACATTTCGATTGTCCCCATCCCCTGCATTTGCAACCTCATTCTATGCATCCTACGTCTTGCCTAATCGCATTATAATTACCCTTCCCTCATCGATAACTCTTGCCCTGTGGCATGTGCCTATCCCTTTCCATCGGTAAACTAAACGTAACCAAATTATGGTCATTGTCTCCTACCACTAAATCAAACACCTGGCCTGGTTCATTACCAAGCACCGGGTCCAGTGTAGCCTCCCCTCTTGTTGGCCCTTCGACATACTGTGTCAGGAAACCCTCCCGCACACTTTGGACAAACATTGATCCATCCGACGGACTAGAGTTATAGCATTTCCAGTCAATGTTGGGGAAGTTAAAGTTCCCCATAATGACCACTCTGTTCCCTTCACTCCAGAATAGTTTTGCCAATCCTCTCCACATCCCTGGAACTCTGCGGAGGCCTATAAAAAAAACTCCCAGCAGCGTGACCTCTCCTCTCCTATTTCTAACCTCAGTAGACAAGTTCTCGTCAAAAGTTCTTTCAGCCACCATTATACTGTCCTTGACTAACAAGGCCACACCTCCCCCTCTTTTACCGCCTCCCTGTTCTTAATGATTGTTCTCAACCCTGGAACCTGCAACATTCATTCCTGACCCTGCTCTACCCCTGTCTCCGAAATGGCCACAACATAGAAGTTCCAGGTACCTATCCATGCTGCAAGCTCACCTATCTTATTTCGGATACTTCTGATGTTGAAGTAGACACACTTCAAACCAGCTTGATGTTTGCCAGCACATTCCTATGACCATGAAATCCTGTCCATGCCCTCCCTACTCTCATTCTTCTGTGCACTGGAACTACATCTCAGGTTCTCATCCCCCTGCTGTGCTAATTTAAATCCACCCGAAAAGCATCAGCAAATTTCCCACCCAGGTTATTAGTATTCCTCTGGTTCAAGTGAAGTCCGCACCATTTGTAGAGGTCCCACCTTCCCCAGAATTAGCCCCAATTATCCATGTATCTGAAACCGGCCCTCCTGCACCATCCCTGCAGCCACGTATTCAGCTGATATCTTTCCCTATTCTTGCCTCGCTATCACATGGCACAGGTAACAAACCAGAGATAACTATTCTGTTTGTTCTAGCTCTCAGCTTCCACCCTAGCTCCCTGAAATTCTGCCTTACATTCCTATCCCCCTTCCTTCCTATGTCGTTGGTAACTACATGGACCACAACTTGGGGCTGGTCACCCTCTCCCTTCAGGACACCAAAGATCCTACAGCTTCACCGGAGGCTCTTACTTATGATGTTATCTAGTATGGTGATGAAACATTTGAAAACAAACCTTCAAACTCAGCGAGCTAACTCACAGACTTATTATAGAATAATGTTGAAGGAATTTCTATTCAAAACCTTTTTGTAAAATGTTTCAGTAGACAAACAGATATATCTGAAGTAGTATAGAAAATGTGAAAGGTAACGTTTTAGCAAGATAGTAGAAGTAGTCAAAGTAAAATACTGCATTGTATAGAAACGAAAACTGAAAAGCCTGGAACAGGTTAGTCAATATTATTAGCGTGAGCAGTCATTCGTATTAAGCATGTTCCCCTTGATATGATGGATAAATAGGGGATAAGCTTGAACTAAATAAAAATAAAATGGAAATTGCTGACAAAATAAAGCAAGCCTACCAGCCTAAAAAGAGAATAGATCAGTTGTGAAGGAACACAGTGAGAGAAGTTTTCCTGATGTGTACCAGTCACCATGGCAGACCACACATAATTTCCCCTCCTCCAAATACTGACAGTCTTGCTTTACATCACTTGCAATTTTTGCTGTAAATGAAATGGACATGACTAAAATGGCTTAAGTCAGTATTTAGACCAGAAGTGCAGAGGAGAAGATTATCCATGAATCAACCAGAAGAACTAAGTGCTTGCAATCATTTGGTAAACATTAATACCATTGTTCATTAGATTCTTTCAATTTTCATAGATCTGGTGAAAAATTATAAAAGTTGAAATCATATAAAAATCTGTGTATTTAACTTTATTTCAAACACTATAAGGAAGTACTATAAGGACAATGCCTTTTCCTTTCAAATTAGGAAGTGCCTTTGAATATGACAACTTGCAGCTGGTCTGTAGCATAAGCTTTACTTCATTTTGCTTTGGATTGTCTGCTATGTTAGTTAGGTGTGTTCTCGTGCACCCATTTCTTTTCATCAGAATATATCCATGTTGGTACAGTTGATGAGTCATGTACAACACCAGTCACTGAAAAGGTTTCTGCAAGTTTGTTGATTTTTGTATTGGTTCCTTAGTTGGTCCAAATCACAATCTTCATTGCATTTCGACGATTTGATCCTATGACATTCCCTGTGAGTAAAACCATGCAGTAGCCTATCAGACATGAGCTAATATATAAAATAGAGAACACTTTCTGAACCTGTTCCTTTTCAGTTTCAAAATGGTTAAGTAACAGTTGTTATTATTTTGACCTCCAGTAAACAAGATATTTTGGCCATATTTTGGCCATATTTTGGGTTGTTGAAAGTTCAGGTAGGACATAGAACATAGAAAAGTACAGCACAGAACTGGCCCTTTGGCCCACAACCTTGTGCCGAGGATTAATCCTAACGTAAAATAAAATAACCTAACCTACGCATCCCTCAATTCACTGCTGTCCATGTGCATATCCAGCAGTCGCTTAAATGTCCCTAATGACTCTGCTTCCACCACCACCACTGGCAACACATTCCATGCATTCATAACTCTCCGTGTAAAGAACCTATCTCTGACGTCTCCTCTATACCTTCCTCCTAATATGTTAAAACTATGAACCCTCGTGTCAGTCAGTCCTGCCCTGGGGAAAAGTCTCTGGCTGTTGATTCTATCCATGCCTCTCATTACCTTGTATACCTCGATCAGGTCACCCTCCTCCTCTCCAGAGAGAAAAATCCAAGCTTAGTCAACCTCTCTTCATACGACAAGCTCTCCAGTCTAGGCAGCATCCTAGTAAACCTTCTTTGCACCCTCTCCAAAGCCTCTATCTTTCCTATAGTAGGGCGACCAGAACTGGACACAATATTCCAAGTGTGGTCTCACCAGGGACTTGGAGAGCTGTAGCAAAACCTCGCAGCTCTTAAACTCGATTCCCCTGTTAATGAAAGCCAAAACACCATATGCTTTCTTAACAACCCTATCCACTTGGGTGACAACTTTGAGGGATCTATACACTTGAACGCCAAGATCCACAGTGCCAAGAATTCTATCTTTAATCCTATATTCAGCATTCAAGTTCGACCTTCCAAAATGCATTACTTTGCATTTATCCAGGTTGAACTCCATCTGCCATTTCTCAGCCCAGCTCTGCATCCTATCCATGTTGCTCTGCAGCCTACAATAGCCCTTGATATTATCAATGGCACCTCCAAATGTCACCTGCAAATTTACTAACCCACCCCTCAACCTCCTCATCCAAGTCATTTATAAAAACTACAAAGAGCAGAGGCCCAAGAACAGAGCCCTGCGGGACCCCACTCAACACTGACCTTCAGGCAGAATACTTTCCATCCACAAGCATTCTCTGCCTTCTGTTAGCCAACCAATTCTGATCCAGATAGCCAAATCTCCTGGTATCCTATATCTCTTGACTTTATGAATGAGTCTACTATGGGAAACCTTATCAAATGCCTTGCTGAAGTCCATATACACCACATCCAGTGCTAGACCTTCGTCGACCTGTCTTGTCACCACCTCAAAGAACTCAATAAGATTAGTTAGGCATGACCTACTCCTCACAAAGCCATGTTGACTGCCTTTAATCACACTATGCTTTTCCAAATAGTCATAAATCCTATCCCTCAGATTTTGTTTACATAAAATTTGTTAAATGCTTATAAGCAACGCAGTTACTTGGTAGGATGTCTCTCTATAGTTTTTCACTAGGGAATTTTCATAGGTCCCTTTGGTTTTTGTTATTGTATTTCAAATGGCTGGAAGTAACTATGGAGGGATGTTTTTTGAATAATAAATTTTGAAACTATTCAATTTTTATCTTTGTAGGTTCTTGAACTTCAAAACAGGTTGTCTGAGGAGTCAAAAAAGGCAGACAAAATGGAGTTTGAATATAAAAGATTAAAGGAAAAAGTGGATACTCTTCAAAAAGAAAAAGATGCAAGTTTCCTTTTCAATTTCATTTTAGATTTTGGAAGAAAATTCTGACTTATGAATTTCATTTGAAACAAAAATCTACCGTGATAAACCATGGAGAAATGTTATAAACTTTATGCTTATGTTTTGTTTGTTTAAAATAGCATTATAGTTTTATCCCTACAACTAACCTTTAAAGTTGAATCATGACATCAATTTTCTGAAAGTTACTTATCTCACTACTACTTTTATGCACAAGATTGAAAAGCATTTTTGTACTTATTTTGAATTCACTAACGAAAGTTTCAAAATATTCTGAGCCCATGTTGTCATCTCTAAGCTATCTAAAACTCAATATTTCTGCAGAGGTTAAGAACCGAGAGAGATTCTTTGAAAGAAACTATTGAAGAGCTGCGATGTGTTCAGGTGCATCAAGGCCAACTTTCAGCCGGTCTGTAGTAAAAGCTTTATTTCATTTTGCTTGAGATTGTCTGCTACATTTTTTAGGATTTAATGCTCGTAGTTGAATCTTGCATAATAGTAAGAAATGTTGTTTTCCAATAGGACTTATTCCAA
Organism: Chiloscyllium plagiosum; assembly: GCF_004010195.1. Classification (NCBI taxonomy): domain Eukaryota; kingdom Metazoa; phylum Chordata; class Chondrichthyes; order Orectolobiformes; family Hemiscylliidae; genus Chiloscyllium; species Chiloscyllium plagiosum. The sequence continues at coordinate 24,895,186 of NC_057741.1, read as the reverse complement.
TGAATAGTCAAGAGGCATCAGACAGTTTAGCAGCCGAGATACTCACACCTGAAATCAGGTATATAGAAGTCCTATTTTTTTCAAATGATCATAATAGATTTTCTTTCAAAAGCAAGTAATGTGATTTAATATAGGCCTGGAAGTTAATATGTATCTGTTGTATTCAAATTCAATTTCGTTCCTCTTGTATTTGATGAGCCCTGTACCTTTATTTCCATTCCTATTATTTCTCTAACTTGGATGAAGGAAGGCTCTTGGATTCTATTTTAACTATTTCCGGACTATTTGTGGTTATAAATCATTAAAAGACCTGACCTGGAAGACTGATAGTTTTAAAAGTGGTTGTAAGCTTGATAGTTCTCAAAATGCAATGAAATGTAATTAAATGAGGGATGACATAGTTGCAAATAGTAAAACAAAGAACTGCAGAGAGAGACATAGAGATATACAGCACAGATACAGATTCTTTGGTTCAACTCATTCGTGGCAACCAAATTAATCTCGTCCCATTTGTCAGCACTTGGCTCATATCCCTCTAAACCTTTGCTATTCATATACCCATCCAGATGCCTTTTAAATTTTGTAATAGTACCAGCCTCCACCATTTTATCTGGTAGCTCATTGCATACACGCGCCACCTTTTGCATGAAGAGGTTGCCCCTTAGGTCCCTTTTAAATCCTTCTTCTCTCATCCTAAACCTATGTCCTCTTATTCTGGACTCCCCAACCCCAGGGTAAAGACCTTGTCTATTTATCCTATCAATGCCCCTTATGATTTATAAACCTCTATAAGGTAACATCTCAGCCTCCGACGTTCCAGGGAAAACAGTCCCAGCCTACTCAGTCTCTCCCTTTAGCTCGTGGAGACTTTTTTAAAAAAGTAAGCAGAAATTGCTGGAGAAACTCAGCAGGTCTGGTAGCATCTGCAGGGAAAATGCAGAGTTAATGTTTTGAGTCCACTGACTGCTCATCAGAGATTGTAACCAGAGTCACCTCTGATTCTTTTATTATTCACGTTATATTCACACTCTTTGGTTCTCAAGCACTGTACCAGTGAGAACAGTTTTTGTCTATCTTTTCCAGCTTTGTCATGATTTTGAACAGCTTGAAAAATTTTCTCTCCACCTTCTTTCAAGAGAATAGCACCAACTTCATGTAACAAGTCTCTTGTGCCTGGAACTGTTTTTATAAATCGTTTTTGCACTTTCTCCAATACCTTTGCATCCATCTTAAAAGGTTATGCCCAGAATAGAACACACTATATTCCAGTTGAGTCAGATCCAGTGTTTTACACATGTCTTCTGTCATCTTTGCTTTTGCACTCTGGTTCTATTTATAAAGCTCAGGATCTCACATGCTTTATTAACCGCTTTCTCAACCTGGCCTGTTCCTTCTGTGTTTTGTGCAGGTATAGCCCTGAACCTCTCTGCTCCTGCACCAATTTTAAAATTATGTTATATTGCCTGTCCTTGTTTTTCCTACCACAATGTATCAGTTCATACTTCATCTTTATCAGCCTTGCATTTTCCTGGTTCTCACCAACTTGTCTATGTCCTCTTAAAGCGTGACAGAAGCCTGTTTGTAGTTCATTTCCAGGCTTTGTATTATCCGAAATTGTGCCCACTGCACCCAACCTACATCCTCAATATAGATCAAGAAAAGAGATGATTATGACTCCGACCTGTGGGGAACTTGACTGTATGCCCTCCTCCAGTACAAAAAACAACTGTACACTGCTGTTGCTTTCTGTCACCCAGTCAAATTTGTATCAATGCTGGTCTGGCCACTATAATCCATTTGCTTCATTTTACTGGTAGATCGTTATGTGGCCCTTTATTAAAAGCCTTTGTGAAGACCATGTGCACTGCATTGATCACATTACCTTCCTCTACCACTTCTTTACATTGAATCTGCTTCCACCCAGCCTGTTAACTCAACGAAAAACTGAATCAAATTAGTTAAACACAATTTGCCGTCAACAAATTAGTGCCAGTTTTCTTTGATTAATTCATGTTTGTCCCAGGAAAAGTTAATTTTGTTCTGGAATGTCCCCTTCTATGCTGTAAGATGCACAATACCAGCTCCTGTAGCCTCTCAATATAACATAACTGAAGTCTCTCAATTAGGAAACCATTCTGGCAAATAGTCCTAAACCCTTTCCCTCATGTAGTTCTCAGAACTTAGACAATGCTTCATCTGAAAACTAATAATTTATAAAGGCATAGCATAACATTTTTTTTTGTATTGCATGCTTTGACTTATGAAGCTCAGACTCGTTTTTAAATGTCTTCCCACCTTCAAAGATTTGTGTATGTGTCATCCAGCTGCCATGTGCCTCTCTATTTTTGCACTCATTTTAGAATTGGACTATACAATTTATTACTTCTCCAGATTCTTTCTTCCAAGATGCATCACTGTTATAATAGAATTTATAGGTTAATGTTTTCCCCATATATAATGAACATGTGTGTTCAAAGTAATTAATCCAGAATATGTAAAAAGAGTTACAAGAATATAGAATGAGACAGGAGCAGCATAGGGGCAAAGGCTTAACTAGTCTGTTTTAGTCCTTTGAGCTTCTGTAGTAAAATATTTTGTGTGAAACAACTTGCATAACATGCTATATGTGGATTTTATATTTCTGTTCCAGGGAAAAGCTTATCCGGCTGCAACATGAAAACAAGATCTTGAAGTTGAACCAAGAGGGATCAGATAACGAAAAGATAGCTCTACTGCAAAGCTTGCTGGAGGATGCCAATAGAAGGGAGAGTGAACTGGAAACAGAGAATAGGTAGGAAACATTTCAGTGATGATTTGCTATAGTGAATAATACTAACACACCAATTCAGTAGATGTACTAATGCCAGATGCAACACAAGTATTTTTTAAAATGTGTTCATAGGATTTGGGCATCGTTAGCCAGGCAATTTATTGCCCATCCCAAATTGTTCTGCAGAAGGTGGTAGTATGCTGTCATCTTAAATTGCTGCAGTCCTTGCAGTGTAGGGACGCAATTAGAAGTGAGTTCCAGGATTTTAACCCAGTGAGTATTGATACCGTTGTTATACAGTCATTCCTCCATATCTGCAAGAGTTCTGTTTCTGACAAACCCTGCAAATGATGACATTTGCAAGTACAGAGCTTGTTTAAAAATAGGTTAAAAATTGCGTAAACACAACAAAAATCACTGATGTTGAGTTTTGTTACTTATCCTTTTTGGTGTAGATCAGCAAATTTGTGATTCATTATTTTTGTGGATAAAGAGGATTTATTGTACTTGGAAATAGTGATGGTCTGTGGTTTGGAATGGAACTTGCAAGTGGTGGTGTTTCCATGCATCTGTGCCTTAGCCTTCTAGGTAGTAGAAGTCACGGATTTGGAGCCTTGGGAAGATGTTAGAGTGCATTGTATAGATGGTACACACCGCTACCACTGTGTCGGGGGAGACTCGATGGTGATGGTGGTGGATAGGGTTCCAACCAGGTGGGCAGCTTTGTCCTGCATAGTGTCAAAGACTCATTGAGTGTTGTTCGAGCTACACTCATCAAGCCAATTGTTCCGTATTCAAACACTTTCCTGATTTGTGCCTTGTCGACGGTGGACAAGCATCGGGGAGACAGCAAGTGAGTTCCTTGCTGCAGAAATCCTCGTCTATGACTTGTAGCCACAATATTTAAAATGATAGACTTGTTCAGTTTCGGGTCAATGGTAATCCCCAGGATGTTGATAGGATTCATCGATGGTGATGTCTTTGAATGTCAAGGAGCAATGTTTAAATACTTTCTTGTTGGAGATTTTCGTTGCTTGGCATTTGTGTGCATGAATGTTACTTGCTATTTATCAGCCCTGATTGTCCAGGTCTTCCTGCATATTGGACGTAGATTGCTTCTGTATCTGAGGTGTCTCAAATGGTGTTGAATATTGTGGAATCATCAGTGAACATTCCCACTTCTGACCTTATGGAGGGAAAGATATTGATGAAGCATCTAAAGATAGTTGGACCAAGGGCACTGCCCTGAGGAACTCCTGCAGTTATCAGTATTGTTATGCAGTTTTTTTTATCCATCAGGTGAATTCAGTCTTGTGGAGTTTGTAATACTTCTTATTTTGAAATCAAAACACTTTGATATCCAATGCAAAACCTTATTTCAGCTACATTTATCCCAGAGAAGTTGAGATGGATTTTAGAAGGAAAGTGATGCATTTGCCTGGTACACTTAGAGTAGTTAAGTTATGGCTGCATCCACAGCTTTCCCATCATAACCAATTTCTGGCCCGTATAGGACTTCCAGCAGAGGGTACAAGTTTGTTTACAGGGAGATAGTCAATTGCCTGGTGAGTTATATTTTGGCTTGTTTTGTATCTCATCATAACACATTGTATCCAGGAACATATTAAATAATTATACTTAATAGAGTACAGGAAATGATGGAACTGAATTAATTATCAATGACATCAAAAAAGCAGCTTTTTATCTTTGTTGAACACAGTGAAGAAGAAATGAGAAAAAAGATCCATTGCACAAACAGAACATGCTGGAAATATTAGGGGTCATACAGTCTGAGGTGGGAACAGAATAGTTGACATTTTGGGTATGGGGCATTTATCCAAACTGGACCATGTTACAGATAAAGGTTCTAAAAAGGAGCAGATCAAATAGCTGTGAGACATAGTAGCAGGCTAGACAGCCCCTTAAGCCTGTTCTGTTGTTCACCGGGATCAAAGTTGATCTTCAAGCTCAATATTTTCCCACATGATCACCACATCTCACAATTCCCTTCAAGGCTAGAAGTCTATCAATCATTGTTGAATGTACTGAATCACTGGGTAACCTAAGCACTCTGGGGTAGAGAATTCTAAAGATTCACTGAGGGAGGAATTTTCCCTTCATCTCAGTCCTAAATGATTGGCCCATATCCTGAAATGGTCCCCAATTCTATGTTCTCTAGCTAGAGGAAACAACAGCTTCATCTATTCTCTCAAGCACTCAACGACTCTTGAATTTCAGTGAGACTACCTGTAGATTAGGACCATTCTACTCAGCCTTGGGTCACTTGACAATTTTCTCGTCCCAGATACAATCAACTGCACTCCTAAAGCATATATATCTTTACTTTGGAACAAAGACTGCTGTAGAATATGCTGATCTCCTGAAAGTCTTGTACAATTGCTGCACTCTTTCTTTATTTTTAAACTCCAGCCCCTTGCAATAAGCCATCATATTGGTTCTAATTGCTTACCATACCCACATATTTATTAAATTTATATTTCTTCTGCAAAGACATTCAAAATCCCTCAACACCAGTGTTTAATAGATTTTCATCATTGACAGAGTATAGTTTTCTTTCCTTCCAACCAATTTGAATAATCTTATGTTTCCCTGTTATACTCCATATGCCACCTGTTGTATGCTTGCACAGAGTCTATATTTCTCCATAGCCTGCTTTTCCATTTCACTTTGTATCATCAATTGTTTCATTGCCTATGAAGAACATTGGAGATCTTAATCAAGAAAGACAATATAAATTAAGACTTTATCTTTTGTGGAAAATATGTTGTCCTCTGGAATATGGCTGCAAAGAAGTTAAAAATAAAACACTGCTTAAAACATTGTTTGGGTTGACCTCATGAGGGAAAACAAAGGAGGTGGAGGGGGCAAGATGTATTAAATGAAAGAAAAGTGTAGGATATCAAGAGCAACAAAGGAGGATGAATTAGTAGAGAATGTATGGAGGTGATAAAATCCATGGGAGCTGCAAAGGGAATTGGGGTAAAGAAGGTTGATGGCAAGATAAGAACCAAGTAACCAAAAGCAGCAAATGGCATGTGAGGGAGAAGGAGTATTTGTTTTGCAATTGTATCAATGTGTGAGTGTAGCTTTTGCCATCTGCCATAGTAAGTTCATATCCCATCATGGCAGCATCCAAGGAGCAGGAGAATTAACGATTTGGGCACAAGCCCTTCGTCAGGATTCTCCTCCTCAGTTGCTGCCTGACCGACTGTGCTTTTCCAACACCACACTCTTGACTCTGATCTCCCAGCATCTGCAGTCCTCACTTTCTTCTCCTATCCCATCATGACTGATGGTGAAAGTTCACTTCAGTGAAGGAAAGGTAATGGCATAGGAAGATAGTGTTAGTGGACTAGTATTCCAGAGGTCCAGGCTAATGTCCTGGGAGCATGGGTTCACATCCTACCATTAGACTAGTTAAAGCATTCAGAGGTGGAAGTATTAATGTTGAATTTGTATAAGAAATTGATAGACCTCAGCTGGAATATTGCAGAGTTGTGGATGTTGTACTACAAGAATAATGTGAACACAGTGAAGAAAGTACAAAGAGATTTGCAAGGGACGAGAAACTGCAGTTAAGATAGCTTAGGGAGGTTGGTACTGTTCTATTCAGTCAGAAAAGCAGATGTGATAGAAGTTTTGAAAATCATGAGATCTGGATAGAATAGATATGAAGCTTTCCTGCTGATATGGATCAAGAAGTAAAGGGCACAGATTTAAAACTATTTGCAAAAGAAGCACATGTGATAGGAGAAAAAAATATTTTTCTCAACGTTTCGAGTATGGAATGCACTGTCTGGAAGTGTGGTAGAGGCAGGCTCAATTGAGGCAAACAAAACAGTTTTGGATGATTATTTATAGCGAAACAATGCATGAGGGCCTGGGAAAAGGCAAAAGAATGGCACTAAGTCATTTGCTGAATTGGAGAGCCAATGCAGGCAAGAACTGAAACGCTTCCTGCACTGTAACACTTACGTGAATCTGTGGACTGAAATGTGTTTTGAATTTTTTTGCTGAAAGGCTAGCCAATCAAAGGATTTTGGAAATACAGTCTCAGGTTGAAGAGCTTCAGAAGGCATTGCAAGATCAGGGCTCAAGAGCAGAAGATGTGAGTGTGCCTACAGTGCCAAATTTATATTTGATACATCAATGTCATGCTCAGTGAGCTGCATGGATTGTTTTAAAATAAGCTTAACTAATTAACAGTAAGACTTTCAAATAGCTTAAAATCATTTGCCTATGCTATTTAATTGTATATTCAATTTACTTTCTTTGCTTTTTAGCTCAATGTCTTGTAGCTTGCCAGTACAAAAGACAAGCATCAACCTTTTGTGTCATTACGAAAGTTCTATGTCACTTACCCCAGCAATAGGTTACGAGAGTGACGTGAAATAACTACCTGAGTCGTCCTCCTCTCTTCTCTTCTCATCCCCACTCCCCCCCAAAATATAATATCTGGTTTAGTTCTGCAGTATCCCTGAAAGTGATTGGGATCTGAAACTCTCGATCATTATTTGCTGCATTAGTCTGACTGCTCTCCTAAAAATGTTTTCCTATAAATATCTTGACTTGTAAAAGTAAATTATTTATTGATGGTAAACAAGAAACATTAATACTCATTAGCCATTGTGTAATTATGACACCCTACCTATCGTACCTCTATACAACTTCCAGATGGATTAATTAAAAACCTCCAATTTTTCAGTTAAATTCTAGTAAAAAAGAATTTAAAAATCCATGTTCTGTATTTGTGCTACTAATGGAAATCATTATGAAAGGAGAATTGAGTAAATCTGTTAATGCCAGTATCCAAAAGGAACTATTTCAGACATAAAGAAAATACAATCTTATCTTCTGGGCATCCAAACATCAGCAACCAACAATTACAATTGCCATTACTAAATTTTTTATTAATCGTAAGCACAGCATCCAAGCAGGGTAAAATAAACTAACCAAGAAAGTACTGAACAGTCTGCCATTTTTTGAGCTTGAAGCAAGTTTTTAAAAAGAGGGCTATTTATCTTATTAAATATCACAGTTATTCCCTGACATATAGAGTAATAGAGATGTACAGCAAGGAAACAGACTCTTTGGTCCAACCCGTCCATGTCGACCAGATATCCCAACTCAATCTAGTCCCACCTGCCAGCACCTGGCCCATATCCCTCCAAACCCTCCCTATTCATATACCCATCCAAATGCCTTTTAAATGTTGCAGTTGTATCAGCCTCCACTACTTTCTCTGGCAGCTCATTCCATACACGTACCACCCTCTGTGTGAAAAGGTTGCCCCGTAGGTCTCTTTTATATCTTTTCTCTCTCACCGTAAACCTATGCCCTCTAGTTCTGGACTCCCCCACCCCAGGGAAAAGATTTTGCCTATTTACCTATCCATGCCCCTCATAATTTTGTAACCCTCTATAAGGTCACCCCTCAGCCTCCGACGCTCCAGGGAAAACAGCCCCAGCCTGTTCAGCCTCTCCCTATAGCTCAAATCCTCCAATCCTGGCAACATCCTTGTAACTCTTCTCCGAACCTTTTCAAGTTTCACAACATCTTTCCAATAGGAAGGAGACCAGAATTGCACGCAATATTCCACCAGTGGCCTAACCAATGTCCTGTACAGCCGCAACATGACCTCCCAACTCCTGTACTCAATACTCTGACCAATAAA
>NC_057741.1:24842880-24886314 GCF_004010195.1 Chiloscyllium plagiosum | reverse complement strand
TGTCCTACCTGCCTATCTTCCTTTCCACCTATCCACTCCACCCTCCTATTTGACCTATCACCTCCATCCCCACCCCCATTCACCTATTGTACTCTATGCTACTTTCTCCCCATCCCCATCCCCACCACCCTCTCATTTATCTCTCCAATCTGCAGGCTCCCTGCCCTGATGAAGGGCTTTTGCCCGAAACGTCGATTTTCCTGCTCCTCGGATGCTGCCTGACCTGCTGTGCTTTTCCAGCACCACTCTAATCTAGACTCTGGTTTCCAGCATCTGCAGTCCTTGTTTTTACCTTACCATTAAGTGTATAAGTCCTGCTAAGATTTGCTTTCCCAAAATGCAGCACCTCGCATTTATCTAAATTAAACTCCATCTGCCACTTCTCAGCCCATTGGCCCATCTGGTCAAGATCTTGTTGTAATCTGAGGTAACCCTACACCTTCACTACACCTCCAATTTTGGTGTCATCTGCAAGCTTCCTAACTGTACCACTTATGCTTGCATCCAAATCATTTATGTAAATGACAAAAAGTAGAGGACCCAGCACCGATCTTTGTGGCACTCCACTGGTCACAGGCCTCCAGTCTGAAAAACAACCCTCCACCACCATCTTCTGTCTTCTACCTTTGAATCAATTATGTACCCAAATGGCTAGTTCTCCCTGTATTCCGTGAGATCTAACTTTGCTGTAAGAACTTTAGTACATGAATGAAAAGATGGTACTCCCCAGATCTTCAAATTTGGGGCAAATAACCTATCAACAGAGTTTTGAAACAGATTTTAGGGGATGGCGGGGTTGATGGTGGAAGGAGAACATTCACTACCTATGACCAAAGACTCAAGTGTATTTTGATAAATAACTAAGTCTTACCAAGAAGTACAGACCACAAGGCAAGCAGTTTTTAATTTTAACTTTCAAACAGTTCAATTAAATATTGAAAATACCTCCAAGTTAGGACTGTTTGCAGGAGATCCTGAGTTTTGGAGAGAACTGAGTTGGGAATTGGCCTGAGTGGGTCGAGACTGAAGCTCGCAACACCACCAATGGATAAAGTAGGTACTGTAGGCATTAATTCAAAGTGATTTACAGTTGAAGAGCTCCTCGGGTTAACACAATTGTGCCCTGAGAGTACGAGCTCCTAATTTGGGAATATATATTGGAGTATTGATTTCTATTCTTTCCTTGAACATAAGTCACTAATAACAGAAACAAACCCTTTGGTCCATCTCATCTGCGCTGACCAGATATCCCAATCTGACCTAGTTCCATTTGTCGATATTTGTCCCACATCCCTCTTCCTTTTCATATATGTATCTAGGTGCTTTTTAAATATTGCAATTGTACCCCCTCCTCCACTTCCTTTGGCAGCTCATTCCGTACGTGCACCACCGTCTGTGTGAAAAAGTTGCCCCTCGGGTCCCTTTTAAATCTTTTTCCGCGCCCCCCGATCCTAAACCTAAGCCATCTAGTTTTGGTCTCCCCCACCCTAGGAAAAAGACCATAACTATTCAGCTATCCATGCCCCTCATGATTTTATAAACCTCTAAGGTTAGCCCGAGTCTATTCAGTCTCTCCCTATAGCTCAAAGCCTCCAATCCCAGCAACAACCTTGTTAATACTTTCTGCACCTTTTCAAATACAACAACATCCTACCTGTAGAGTAGTGACCAGAATAGTATGCAGTATTCCAAAAGTGGCCTCACCAGTGTTTTATATCATTGCAACATGATATGCCAACTCCAAAATCTTGTCATAATTTATTCTAAAGGCTTGCAATAACTATTAGAAAGTAGTTTTATACATTTTCGAACAATGAAACCCTGAGATAAAAATTGAATTTTCCACAGGGTTTCGTAAGGTTTTTCAAAATATTAGATTCTAAACCTCTTAAGGTGACATTGGAAAAGGTCGAATTAGTTCCTTAAATTTTCCTTTCTGTTGTCCATTTGTAGTCAGAAATGCTGATGCTCCTCCTCGGTGATCAGAAATGGCAACCTGTACGTGTGTTTCATTTCTGTAAATATCGTTTGTGTTTTAGTGTGGAAACTGGAAGCCACTGATATACTTGAAAGCAATGTGGATATTAAGAGATATGTATGAATAAAGTTCTCCAGATCAGGAGAGATGATGGAACTACCACTCATATCAGCTGAGAAGACAGACAAAACATTCATGTGCCAGAAATTAAGAGGCTTAAATTTTTCTCGTTCACCTGTAACTGAAGAGTTTCTTCTGCTGGCTGGTGTTTTTGCTTCCTACTAACATATTATCTCTGTTTCTTGGCATGGCCATCTGCTGTAGGCTATTGTGAGTATGTTTTTATTTAAGTAACATGTTACATTGCTAACTGCTAGCATGTACTAATATGAAACAAATATTAAATCTTTGAACTCAGTTATAATTATTATAGAAATTGCATCAATAAATTTTGTATTCTGTTATGTGAAACATAGGATTGTATTTGAAGCTTAATTTTTCTTTTTATGATTGTCTTCTGTATTTTCTTATTTTTTGCAGTCAATTCTTCTGAAAAAGAAACTGGAAGAACATCTGTAAGTACTTTATTTTACCAAATGGTCAAAAATGCCTTGGCAAACTGGATGTTACCATCATGGTTTAATTTTCACTGGTAACTTCAAACAATATTTCTTCCCCACACCTCTTCCCAAATGTTCAATCTTCGGCTGCGGAAATTTCTGTTGAACATTTTTCCATCATGTAGGTGTTCAGAGTTAATGAATCAAATCTTTCATAAGGTATTGCAGTAATTTGAAGGCCAAAATCTTGAATTGCGAATACTGACTCTCAGATGAATTTCCCTTACCCTTGGCAGTTTATCTGGAAACGAATAAACCAGTTAGCATCTACTCCATTCCACTCTGACAGATTGGCAAATGCATGTTTTTTGGTTGATGGCGTGCCTATAATTTCAACCATTTCATTAGCTGAAGCAATGATTAAAATAACAGGAATCTAGATGCATCACCAGCAAAAATCAAAATGTGCTTGAGGCGAAAGTGAAATCTTGTAGTAGTGTGTGAATTGTAAAATTACTAAAATGGTCCATTGTTAATGTTATGAGCAGAGTTTATTACAAACAAGCACTGACAATTGTGGAGAAATTCAGGTCAGGCAGCATCTGTGGAGAGAAAAACAGAGAACTTTTTGAGTCTGTTATGATTCTTCACTTCATAAGACTCAATGTTACTGCTGCTCTGGTATTTTCTATATTGTTTCAGATTTCTAGTAACTGCAGTATTTTGCTTTTATTTGAATATATTGCCTTGGACTTGTAGATTTTATGTCTGCCAGACAAAATAGTCAGTGCTTTTGTGCAATGGTACATTACTCAAAGTTGGATGCAGTGTAAGAACAGCACTTAGAGTCATAGAGTCTTAGAGCTGTACAGCATGGAAACAGACCCTTCAGTCTAATTTGTCCATGCCGAGCAGATATCCTAAATGAATCTAGTCCCATTTGTTAGCATTTGGCCCGTTTCTCTCTCAAACCCTTCCTATTCATTTACCCATCCTGATGCTTTTTAAGTTTTGTAATTGTACCAGCCTCCTCCACTTCCTCTGACTGCTCGTTCCACACATGCACCACGCTCTGCAAGAAATACAAATCTTCAGTGAATGAAACATGGAAGGACAACAAGACACCTGTTTTTTTCCATTCCACCCTCTTCCACCTTTTCTCTCGTGTTTACACTGCATTTCACACTTAGTAATTGATATAACTGAAGGTGTTTACAGTTTTTGAGTGGCCTATATCCTAGTTTGCACCCATGTTCCATTCAGATATTGACTGTATGCTCAATAATTTACCTTGACTCCCTGTCAAGGAATGTCTTCATTTTAATATTCTTCTATTTGTTTTCAAATCCCTCCATGGCCTTACCTCTCTCTAGCTCTATAACCTCCTTCAGCTCCAGAATCCTTTAAAATATCTATGCTCATCTAATCCTGACGCACCTGAGCATCCACTATTTTAATTGCTTCATAATCAGTAACTTTACTTTCAGTTGCATATGCCTTATGCTTTGGGATTTGCTCCCTATTCCCCTCTGCTTCACTACTTTGTTCCTCTTCGAAGACTTTTTCTCAAAATCCACTTCATTGTCCAAGTCTTTGATCATCTCACCTGATAGATCTTTATATGGTGTGTTTTTTTTTGTTCAATTCTTCTGAGGAGCACCATGAGATGTTTTATCATGTTAAAGATGCACTATAAATACAAGTTGTTTTAGGTTAAAAGAAAAGATGTGGAATGAAAGTCTTTCTTTTGAAATTGAGATCCCTCTTTTGAGTAGGCTGTAACATCTTTACATAGGATAGATTGCAATCTTGCAAATTCTGAAATTAAAACCACTTTATTTTTAATAATCCAGTAAAATCCTAATATCTCATGGTACAGTGATACCAGTGGGTTGTTTAAGAACTGTTTTCTGTATGGAGTGCATTATCATAGCACCATAAAAGTAAATAGTTCTGGAAGAGAAGACTGAGGACTCCATTTGCTCTATACTTCAATAGATTCAACACTGACCTTACATTACATAATTTGGTATGAGATAGGTGGTATTAAATGCAAGTTGTTCTACAATGGTGCTCAAGGTGGTTCAGCAGATATACTGAAATGAAAGAACACTGAGTGACACTTTGCATAGAAGTGTGTTCTACAATCAGCATCTTTATTTTATTAACATATCTTCCACATATCCTATGTATTTAGTATATTTGGAAAAAATCCCTAAACTTGCAGGTTTCCAGATTTTCAAGTAAACTTATTGGATTTGTTAGCATCTCAAATTTTAAGAATATTGTATCATTATGTTATATGTTTCAGAGAGAAGCTTCATGAAGCCCACACTGAGCTTCAGAAGAAACGAGCTTACATTGATGATTTAGAACCAAAATACAACAACAGCTGTAAGTCTTTGTAAATTTGGAAATAGATCCATTGGTTAATAATTTTAATTATTCATCCTTACTTTATCAAAATAATTTTTTTAAACATTTATAAATGGGTGGCACGGTGGCACAGTGGTTAGCACTGCTGCCTCACAGCGCCAGAGACCCGGGTTCAATTCCCGCCTCAGGAGTCTGCACATTCTCCCCGTGTCTACATGGGTTACCTCTGGGTGCTCTGGTTTCCTCCCACAGTCCAAAAATGTGCAGGTTGGGTGAATTGGCCATGCTAAATTGCCTGTAGTGTTAGGTGAAGGAGTAAATGTAGGGGAATGGGTCTGGGTGGGTTGCGCTTCGGCGGGTCAGTGTGGACTTATTGGGCCGAAGTGCCTGTTTCCACACTGTAACTAATCTAAATGCCCCAGTTCTAGCATTTGTTGTGATAGCTTATTGTTCGTTTGGCATACTAGTAAATTATTTACTTGTCTGAGTTATTTAGGTACTGTCAGTAGAGTTGTTGAATTTTTTTTATTATTGCCATGATCAAGTAGCTTTCTGAAAATTGCTGTACCCTTGTATATAAATACCATTTAATGAAGCAAATTCAACTATTCTGCTTCTGCTTGATACAGCTCAAAAAATTGAAGAGCTTCAAGAGGCCTTGAGAAAGAAAGATGAAGATATGAAACAAATGGAGGACCGATACAAAAAGTACCTAGAAAAGGCTAAGAGTGTGAGTCCAATTTCTCTGAATTTTCATAAGGGTATTTACTATAGATTACCTGAAATCAGTTAAAGTTCCTGTTAAATCATATGATGTTGTTGATAGTATTTTTGTCATGTGGTATTATAGTAAATTGTAGTGAACTGTGAATCACTGTTGAAAAGCTGCAGAGCAGAAGAATTTGGAAGTCCTTGACCATGAATTAAAAAAGCTAGCATCTAAGTTTGGTGGGTAATAGAGAAGGCAAAGGGAATGGGGAAGTCATACTAAAGCTGTACAAGGCACGAGTCAGACCATATTCTGGATCAGTGGTGCTGGAAGAGCACAGCAATTCAGGCAGCATCCGAGGAGCTTAGAAATCGACATTTCGGGCAAAAGCCCTTCATCAAAGCATGTCAACTATTCCTGAACAGTTGGGCCCCTTTGACCAAAGCATGATATACCAACAATGAAGGCAATCCTGAGAAGGTTTACAGAGGAATCTGGATTATCCAGCATTCGAATATCAGAATATTGGATTATCCAGCAAGATCCGGATGCTTGGCGAAACAGTGTTATCCGGAATTCAATAAACCGAAATACCCCCTGCCTATTTCCTTAGGATAATCGAGGTTCCTCGGTACTAGATTGATCCTGGGTGTGGGGGGTATTTTTCTTATGAAGAGAAATTGGCTGTACTTGGGAGTTTTATTGAATGAGAAACTTACAACATTCTTAGAGGATTTGACGGGGTAGATGCAGAGAGGTTGTCCCTCCTATTGCGAGGGTCCAGAGGCCATAATCTCAGAGTAAGGGATTGCCTATTTTAAAAAAAAGATGAGGAAGAATTTTATCTGAGGGTAGAAATTTGTGGAATTCTTTACCACAGAGGTCTGTTGAGGTTGGGTTGTTAAGTATATTTAAGGCTGATAGACAGATTTTTAATCCATAAGGGAATCGAGGGTTATGGGGAAAAGGAAGGAGAGTGGAGTTGAGGATTATCAGATCAACCATGACCTCATTGAACGGTGGAGCAGACTATCTGAGGGTAGAAATTTGTGGAATTCTTTACCACAGAGGTCTGTTGAGGTTGGGTTGTTAAGTATATTTAAGGCTGATAGACAGATTTTTAATCCATAAGGGAATCAAGGGTTATGGGGAAAAGGAAGGAAAGTGGAGTTGAGGATTATCAGATCAACCATGATCTCATTGAACGGTGGAGCAGACTCACTTTTCTGAATGGCCTGCTTTTATGTTTTCATCTTATGCATCTTCTCCATTTGAGCCTCTACGTTAGTCCAACATCTGTTATGGGCAGATAGTCTGTTTTATTTATTAGTCAACAAGCAGTTCCAATCCTGACCTCAGGAGAGATGGAAGATAATTGACGAAGCAGTTGAAAATGGTTTAACCAAGGATCCTGTCCTAAGGATCTTGTGCAGCAATGTCCTGTTCACCGTAACCACGACCATTATAATTTTAGCCGAGATAAGGATACTTAGAAGGTATTACAGGTACACAATCCTTTATCCAAAACCCTGGGGACTAGCTGGTTTTCTGAATTCTGAATTTTTGGAATTTCGGAATAAGTGACAGTTGAACGTTGAAATTTTAAAAAATCTTACCAAACAGCAGACTCACTGAGAGTAACAGGCCCTGAGACAGAATTGAGGTGTGCCAGTGCTGGGCCACGCCCACCCACAACACATCTGAGTGATACTTATCGACTTTGTGTGGAGTTGGGTTAACTGTTTGCATGATAAACAACCTTGTTAGTGAGATAAAAACTTTAAAAAAAAAGGTTTGAATTTTGGATTTCAGATAAAGGGTTGTCTACCGGTATTTGCATGTGGCTTATCCATTCTTCTGTTTAATTCTTACAGAATAATTGTCAATGTAATTTCCTACGTTAGGTCCATATCATTTTATAGTAAGCTTACCTTTTAACTCCAATCATCATTTCTAAATACAGATGCTCAAAATATCCAGTTCTTCCATTGTATTTTCAACAGCCATAAATAGGTACCATCCTTCATTCCTGAACAGTTCTTCACTTTCCAACTCTTTTTTTGCATGTGCTTATAAACAGCTAATACCATTCCCTTTAAAACCTTTGTTTATAATACAAAATTGTATTATTCTTTGCATTCACTCATCACACACAAATGCACTTTTATTAGGATATATTTACTTCATGATATTTATATTTCATATTTGAAGATTTTCTTTCTCACTGCTGATTCATTGCCCTGTTTGCTGACCTTTGATCTTTAACTGTATTCTTTTGTATCAAGTGAATGTTCTTGTTCAGAGTACCATGAAATTACTAAATCATTTAAGAGAAAGCCTACCACTAATCCTTGTCTTCTCAATTATGCTTTTTTGATATTAACTAGCTGTTGCTTCATTTTCCTGAAGAAATCAAGCAATAGTTTTGGGTTACACTGAAGCATCCTAATTGAGGAGCCAGTTTTGGTTATTTTCTGAATAGCATTCTCCACTCTGACTACATCTTTATTCCACTTGATAATTATTGTCACCCAGTTGACCTATTGGTTTTGCAAATTTCTCTGAGGGAAGAACTTTGTGGAATTCTTTACCACAGAGGTCTTTTGACCACCTGCTATGCATTTAATGAAGGCAGCATTTCCCTTTTTCTTAACTCTTACTCCATGAATATTGTCTTAACAACCATATTCTATATCCTTAAATTTTAGCTCTGTGGCAAATTCTTCTGCTAACATGGTACCTACTCTTCTATTTCCCAAGAAAGTCAAATAACTAGGTATATAAAATGTCTAGTTGTTTCGACATATGCCATGTCTCTCAAAACTGCCACCCCTGCATATTTAATGGTTCTGATTTCAATTTGTTTTAAATGGATTAACTATGCACAGTGTTACTGCTCTTACCTCTGGGTCAAACCCCAATTCACTGACAAAGCATATCATTTCAGACTACTGTGGATAGATATGTCTGTACTTCATAATAGATGACAAGACAAGGTCACTGGTCATGAAGTACAGAATATGTTTACAGGGACGTCACTGAGGCTAAGATACTTTTTACGAACTGGTACCTGGGACCAGGTGTGTGCCAGTTGATCAAATTATTTGGTTGATCAAGAGGTCCCCATATTCAATGAAAAAGCATGCGAAGTAATGCAGGGGGTATACACACCACTCTTCTACTTTATTTACAGCATAACTCACTGAAATGATAATGCAAAACTTTGCATTAAATAAAACCTACCAGTAGAGAGCCTTGTCACTTGCAACCTTGACTACTCAGAGATCGTGATATAATACTGTAAACTTTTGGTGTTTAAGGTATATAATTTTTGTCGGTTTATTAAGAGAATGCCAGTTCATAGGGTGCCAGTTAAAACAAAGTTTGCTGTAATTAATGATCAGGACTATTGGTTGGGTGTACTGGAATGATGTATGAGTGCCAAAGCAGGTGTTTTATCAGAATTGGTGGGTAATGAAGAAAGCAGGGCAAATGACAGTGATGTTGTCAAGACAGACTGAAGATTTGCTTGAAGTATTGTAACATGTTCATTAACTTTTGGGAGACCCATGTTCATGAAGAAAGAAATGGTACTGTTGTGACAGAAAGAGCAAAGCTTTTAAGCTACAGCATTGTGCCAATGCAGAGGCAAAGTCTGAGAGATAAAAAGGTTTATAAAGTCAGTAGAATCCACAAATGAAACTGCCAGGAACATAGCTGTTGGGCTCTTGGTGAACAGTGTCTAAGATGTTTTGATGTATGTAGCCATCAATGGTTCCAATCTGCTATAAACTTATCCTTATTTATTATTAGCTGCATCATCTTTGAGTATGCTGCTTTCTATTAATTATTTAAGTTTTCAGTGTTTTTTCTTGTGACATACACATCATTACATTAATAAATAAAATATGCTTAAATATAATTACCCATTTTCTTTTAGGTTATCAGGACTTTGGATCCCAAGCAGAACCAAGGAGCAGCCCCAGAAGTTCAATCTTTGAAAAATCAGCTGCAAGAAAAGGAACGAATGTTGCATTCCTTAACGGTATGGCATTTTAGATTTGGTATGATTGTTAGTTATCTGAGCAAATTATTCCTGGTTTGTTATGGACACATTATTCGAAGCAGATTGGATCCATTTTCAGGAAGTAAGTTATTGTGAACCTTCAGTTGTTTGCTGCACAACCCATCTGCCAATATTGACTGTTATTACAAAAGCTTACATTTATGTAGTGCCCATTATAGAGTAAAATGTCCAGTGTGCTTTATCCTTGGGGTTGCTTCATTCAAACAAGTGGAAGAGAAACATTTGAGGAAGTGATTAAGTGAGGTAGAAGGGAGAAATCTTCACACTTCTTCAGTGAGGAAAGGTGAGTAAGCAGACATTCAGATCAACCTCCTGTTGCAAAATGCAATACAATTCAATACAGCACAGGAACAGGTGCTTTGGCTCACCAAGCTTGCGATGATTCCTGTTCCTTATTTTGACCTGCTACGTATTGTCCATGTAAGACTCTATCCCTTTGCTCGCCTCCTTTTCATGTGTCTCTCAAGATACACCTTAAACATTACTAACACACCCACTTCCACTGGCAGTGCATTCCAGGCACCCACCACACTCTGTGTGAAAGATTGTCCCTGCACGTTTCCCCTAAACTTTCCTCCATTCACCTTGATTCTGTGCACTCTTGTAGTTGACCTTTCCACCCTGGGGAAAAGCCTCTGACTGTTCAACCTGTCTAAGCCTGTCATAATTTTGTAGATCTTGATCAGATTGCCCCTCGACCTCCGTCTTTTTGGTGAAAACAATCTTAGTTTGTCCAACCTCTTATCATAACTAAAACCCTCCAGACCAGGCAACATCACGGTAAACTTTCTCTGCACCATCTCCAAAGCGTCCACATCCTTCTGTCATTGTTGCGAACAAGCAGACTCGCCTCTTGGTCGTTTGTTCTGTGTCAGACTACTCTCCTACGAACCTGACCTTGAGAATTTTTTAAAACACCATCTCCAAAGCGTCCACATCCTTCTGTCATTGTTGCGAACAGAACTGCATGCAATATTCCAAATGTGGCCTAACTAAAGTTTTATACAGCTGTAAAATAACTTGCCAACTTTTATATTTGATTCTTCAGCCAATTAAGGCAAGCATGCTGTATGCATTCTTGACCAACTTAACCACCTATGTTATCACTTTTGGGATTCTGTGGGCCTGTATGCCCAGGTCCCTTTATAGAGTCATAGAGATGTACAGAAACAGACCCTAAAGTCCGACTTGTCCATGTGACCAGATATCCTAAATAAATCAAGTCACGTTTGCCAGTGTCTGGCCCATATCCCTCTAAAACCTTGCTATTCATATACGCATCCAGATTCCTTCTAAAATGTTGTAATTTTACTAGCCTTCACTGGCAGCTCATTGTACACACCTATCACCCTCTGCATGTAAAAGTTGTCCCTTAGGTCCCTTTAATATCTTTCCCCTCTCACCTTAAACCTATGGCCTCTGGTTTTGGACTCTCCCAGTCTCCATGCATCTAAGGGTTCTACCATTTATAGTATAATTTGCACCTGAATTTGATCTTCCATAAAGCATCACATCACCTTTGTCTATACTAAACTCCATCTGCCATTTCTCTGCCCAGCTCTGCAATCTATGTTGTGCTGTGTCCTTTGACAATCCTCCTCATTCAAATTGCTACTTTGTCAATTTTGGTGTCATCTGCAAACTTACTGATCAAAATCGTTAAATAATAGAGAAAGAGGAATACACAGAATCAGAGTCTGAAGTGTAGATGTGGTAGTTAAATGCTGCTTGTGCTGGTCTAGCAACCCAATTAAAATTCCAAATCTGCTAATGGTAAATTTCAAAATTGAGAAATAAAATTAATATTTTATAGTGTAACACCAGATTTAACCATTAAAACTGCTGGATGTCGTAGTCAGATTATTTCAATGAAGGAAATAAAAATATTGAACAGTTTTCATGTAACCAACTGTTGTGAGTCATCTTGTTTGACTTTAGTAGACTTCTGCATCCTGTTTTTATGAATCACATTTAGCTGTTTTGCTCTAATTTGTTAGAAACCTTTCCAAGTATATCCATAAGTTTATCCCTCATCGGTGATCTAAGTGTTACCCTCAAGCAGGATAAAAGATGTCTTTCTGAATACCCAACTACTAAATCACTTGCTATTCACTCTCTGGGAGAAGAAAATTTTAATTAGCTTACTGGTTTTAATTGTGTACTTGATTTTTAAAATCCTGTATTTATTAAAAAAAAAATTCCTTGACTGTTGCCTGGCAAAATGATTGAAAAAATCATGGCAGCTGGTGAAGTATTATTACCTGCATTGATGACCATGCTTGTGGATTTAGCACTGTAGAACATAAATGATGAATTGGAAAAAGTTGCATAGGTTTCTTTTGATTCAATCTTCTCATTTTATAAACAAAAATCTGGCGCAGTCTCTGTACTGAATTAGTTCATAAAAATTTAGTAAAGTGATGTTTATACCGTATCTGACATTGTACTGAATTTTGCTGCCGACGTGATGAAAGAATTTTTGATTAAATCAATTGATATGTCTCAGTTTCTATGAGTGTGCTGATGGGATTCAAACTTGATCCTAGATGCATACAAAAAAATCTCCCATTCATTGTTACTATTTTAGTAGATTTACGACTATTGGCCATGCTTCTAGGTCTGGAGCTAATATTACAACATCTCACTGAAGGCTTTTGGTATATCTTTTTAGCACTTATTACGCCCAACTCTGGGCTATCCAAACTCTAGCTTGCTGTATAAGATGGGAAATTCTATACTCTAATGTGAATGAAATACAGGCCAACCAAAGTGGACCATTTTAATCATGGTTTAACTTCCAGTTATACTGCAACATTTAAGGTTTTCTCATTCAGGAAAATGGAGAGTATTTCAGCATACTCCTGACTTGTGCCTTGTAGATGATGGACAGGCTTTGGGGAGTCAGGAAGTGATTTACTTGCTGTAGTATTCCTAACCTTTGACCAGCTGTTCTAGCTACTGTATTAAATGATTAGTCTTATTCAGTTTCTGGTAATGGTAATTTCCAAAATTTTGATAGTGGGTGATTCAGTGGTAACACTGTTGAATGTCAAGGGATGTTTGTTAGGTTGTCTTTCTTTAGACACAGTCATTACCTGACACTGTGTTGTGTGAATGTTACTTATCTTTCCTTACTTTTTAAGCTAAGTAGTTACTTTGTTTTGCCTCCTTCCCTGTCTGAATTAGGGTCTTACATTGGCAGTTTTTCTCTGGGACTTTTCTAGAATCTGAGCATTCTTGCAACATTATTACCAGTGCATCCACTATCTCTGAGCTACTTAAATCCTAGAACATCCCATCATGTCTAAGGAATTTAATGGCTTTTAGTCCCATTCATTTCCTCAGTACCTTTTCTGCAGTGATAATTTATTCCTTTATCTTTCTGCTCCTTAATTATTTTGTATTTTTAAAGAGTGCAGCCATGAAGACTTTGCAGTGATGCAAAGTATTTATTCAACTCCTGTCATTTTCTAGTTCCCTGCTATTTCTCCAGCCTCATTCTTTAAAGGGGCTTATGTTCTTTGGCCCCTCCCTTTTTGTACACTTAAAGAAGCTTTTCCTGTCTTTATATTAATTGCAAGTTTATACTCGAGATTATATTGTGCCTCTACTATACTTGGCTGTGTTTTGTTATTTTAAAAAATAATTCCTAATCCTTTTGCTTACCATTAATCTTTGCCAAACTGTATGATATTCTTTCAATTTTATCCTATCCTTAACTTTCCTGGTTGGCTTATTCTTATTACTCATTTCTGCCCTTCCTAAAGTATGATCCTGTGAATTGTATATTATACATCACTGCAGGTTCGCAGCCTGAATATTAAGGTTAAGCATGATTTATTTGATCTTCTACTTCAGGCCTTTATTTATTTGGCCAAGGATTTTAAAAATTTTACTAACAGCCCCAAGTACTTCTGTTACTGCATCCCTTTTTAAGTTGTGCCTTTTTATATTGTAGCTTCTTATTTTCCTTTCCAAGTGCATCATAATATACTTGTTTAATCTGCCAGCACATTTCACCAATTTGTATATCTACTCTTGATGTCTACTATTAGCCTCCCCTTTGTTTACTTAGTTTATTTCCAGGCTTTTTGTTCTCTGCATACTATGAAGTTATACTTCCTACATCAAATTCCAGGTAAATAATTTGTATCAAATGTCTTCTATTTGTCAGAAAGAACAGTGATTCTAATGTAAACTTCTGAAGGAGTACCTGTCTTTCCTTCAGTTTGATGAACAACCGCACGCTCAGTTTTCCATCTCCTATCCTCACACTGTCCTTAGATTTTATTGTCCATTGTAAATGATATTGTCAAAGGTTACTATACATATCAACTGTACTGCCTTGAAATCTTCGTTGTTTTAAACATAATATTCATGAATCCTTTAGAAGTTAGCCAACTTCCCAACATACTTACTGACTTAATTCTAGTTTAATAAATTAATGGTTTCTAATCCAATGTTTTTTAGCTTTCCTTAAAAACTGGCATTAAATATCCAGATTGAAAATTACAAATTTCTGTAGGTTATTTTCCATAGTCACAGCTTATGCAGGCACATTTGTACATTTTAGTTACTGAGTTTTGTAAATTTTAGATATTTATTTATTTCCCTCAGGAATGAGACTTTGGATAATGTTTTGTAGAGGTTAGTAAATTTGTGCAGTGCATTGTATATGCTTGCTGGAAGAGACCAGGGAAAGGTTTGAGCTCCAGAGTCTCTGTAACCCACAATTTATTTATCTGTTTTAATACCATTTGAAGGTAGCAGTAATGAAGGAGTGCTGCAATGTCTGATATACCATCATGTAGATAATGGGTTAACAGCAATGGTTTGCATTTTCATGTTTAAGATCTTATGTTACTGTTCAAAGTAACATTTTCTCCCTCGGTTACCAACTTCAGTAAAATTTAACTAAATACATATTTCCTTGGTCGTTATGCTATCTTACTATCTGGAAAATGACATTTGTATTTACCTATAATAAATCATTGCAGTATGAATAATTGAAATAAATTCTTTTCACCTTGTCAACAAGTTTTGTTATCAGTTGAATAAACTAAAAGTGTATTACCTACCAATGATTGAAATATATTCTACAATCTAACTAATTAGGTGCAGGATATTCCACTCCAGACTAATGATTTACCTTTATATAATAATTTTTTTTTTAAGCATTGAAAGGTTTGTCAAAGACCATTTGCAGTTAGACAAAAATTAATGTCTCTGGACTAAATATCTTTTTTTTCTTTTGAACTTTTAGAAAGAATATGAGAAGACAAAGATTCAGAGAGATCATGAAGAGAAGCTGATTGTTAGTGCATGGTATAACATGGTAAGAGGTCAAACAATAAAATATTATTGGTAAACAGCTAAGCAAGAATTTAACATAAGATAGGGATGTGCAGAATTGGAATAAGCTGCAACTTGTGTGGATGGTTCTGAAAATCATCTAAGTTGCCCACAATTTCAAATATGTCATTTATATATCTTTTCCTTAAATTTTATAACTAGATTACTGGACAGTTCATTCCATATTTTTATCATCTGTTGTTTTCAAAATAACCAATTGTTCATCGTCTGAGTGTGATTGTGCAATTTTGTAGTTTGAGGTAATGTCAAATCTGTTTTCAGAATTCTAGTAATCCCTTAATAATAATCTTGAAAATACCTCCTGCTCAGTTCAATCTCCAGGCCTTTCAAAATCTTTGCAGTTTTAGATGTGTTAAGATAGCCATCTGTTTGATGAGCATTTCCATTTTGTCTCCAGCACGCAGACTAGAATTTGTTGTTTTTGTTTGTTCGTTGATTTAGGGGATGTGGGTTTGTTGGCAGGATCAGAAGTATTGTGCATCCCTAGTCACTCTTGAGAAAGTGTTGATGAGCTGCCTCCTTGAACTGCTGAAATCCAATGTATAGATTAACCCACAGTGCCAGTGGCGAACGTGTTCCAGGATATTGACCTAGCAACAGTGAAGGAATGGTGACCTATTTCCAAGTTAGGATGATGTGTGGCTTTGAGGGGAACTTGAAGGTGATGGTGTTCACATGTATCTGTTACCTTATTCTTCTGAATGGTAATGGTCATGGGTTAGGAAGGTGCTGTCTAAAGAAGCCTTGGTGAAATTCTACAGTGCGTCTTATAGATGTTGCTGCATCTCTGGTAGAGGGAGTGAATGACTGAACGCGAGTTGCTAATCGAGGGGGCTGTTTTGCCCTGATGATGTCAATCTTATTGTGTCATTGGAGCTGCATTCATCCACTGAAGTTCAATATTCCATTCCTGATTTCTGTTTTGTAAATGGTGTATAGAGTTTTGAGAAGATTTGTAGTTGAGGTTCTGGATGTAGGTTTGCTCTATGGAAATGAACCTTCGAGCAAACCAACATCCAGAATGGTGTTTGGGCTTTGGAGAGTCAAGAGGTGAGTTAATCACTGTAGGATTTCTAGGCTGTCAGGTGCCGTTTCAGCGCAGTATTTATACTGGCTAATGGTAAATCCCAAGATATTGATAGTGGAGGATTCAGCGATGGTATTGCCATTGAATGTTAGAGGCAAATCTTTAGATTCCCATCTGGAGATGGTCATTGCCTGGCACTTATGCGGCATCAATATTACATGCCACTTGTTAGCCAAACCTTGATACCATCCAGGTTTTGCTCCTTTTAGTGTCTG
Source organism: Chiloscyllium plagiosum (assembly GCF_004010195.1). Taxonomy (NCBI): domain Eukaryota; kingdom Metazoa; phylum Chordata; class Chondrichthyes; order Orectolobiformes; family Hemiscylliidae; genus Chiloscyllium; species Chiloscyllium plagiosum. The sequence continues at coordinate 24,869,929 of NC_057741.1, read as the reverse complement.
AGGAGTCATGACTGATGCTGATAGCTCTACTTCCAACTTTATGATGGAGGGAAGATTATTGATGAACTATATGGGGTTGGTTGGGCTAGGACTCTACCGTAGAAATCAGGAATGACCTTCAGGAACTGAGATGACTGATTTCTGACAACCACACTGTCTATCTTGTTGCTAGGTATGACTTCCAGTGGAGTTTTCTCCAGATTCTTATTTATTCTAATTTTGGTAGGACTCATTGACACCACACACAATCAAATGGAGTCTTGATGTCAAAATCAGTCACTCTACTCTCACTGTGTGGTTCAGCTGTTTTGACCATGTTTAAATCAAAACTGTAATGACGGCAGGAGATGAGTGGCTATGGCAGTACCCAAACTGAGCATCAGTGAACTGGGTTACAGCTGGGCAAATTCCATTTGACACTGGTAGTTAGGAAAGGAAGTTGTGAAAAGCACACAAGGTGGTTAGAAAAAAGATTTTAACATTTAAAGTGAGTGGGCAAAGATCTGGCAAATCGGTTAATATAAAGCATCCACTATGGCAGGAAGTGGTGGAAAGTAGTATATTATGTAAATGGTGATAGATTGTGGATCTCTGAGATGCAGAGAGGTCTGGGTGTCCTCATGCATGTATCACAAAGCGTTAGTATATACATACGACCATCACGTAAGAAAACTAATATGTTGTCATTTACCATGAGAGGAATTGAATATAACAGTGGGGAGGTTTATGTTTCAATTATGCAGGCTAGTGATAAGACTGTGTAGAAAACTGTGCAGTGGATTGATCACCCTATTTCAGAAAGGATGCAAATCTATTGAGATGGTTCTGAGAAAGTTTACCAGACTAACCCTTGGAATTGGCAGGGTTGGACAGGCTAGGCGTGTACCTACTGGATTTTAGAAGATTCAGAGGTGACTTGATTGAAACATCTAAAATCCTGAGGGGTCTTCACCTGATTGATGTGGGAAGGATGTTTTCTATTGTGGGAGAATCTAGAACAGGAAGTCACTGTTTAAAATCAGAGAATTGGTAAGTTTTTTTTTAGGAGAAAGTGAGGACTGCAGATGCTGGAGTACCAGATTGAAAAATGTGGTGCTGGAAAAACACAGCAGGCCAGGCAGCATCCGAGGAGCAGGAGAATTGACGTTTCGGGCATAAGCCCTTCTTCAGGAATTTCTTTTTATTCTGCATCATGAGTCTTTGCTTCCACCAACTTTTCAAGAAGAGACTTTGAGTCCTTGAACATTTTTAAGTCAGGTAATTCTTGTTTAGCAAGGGATTGAATGGTAAATGGGGTAGGCATAAATGTGGATTTGAGGTTATAATTGGATTAGCAATGATCATACTGAATGGCAAAGCAGGCTCAAAGGGCTGAATGGCCTAGATCTGCGCCTGATTTGTATCATGCATAAGTATAGAATCTTTCCATGTTTCTCCAGTCTTGAACTGTAACTTGAACTTTTTCTGTTTCTCTTCTAATCTTAATGAATTGTGTCCTTTGAGGTCATCCTATGAGTGATTTTGTTATATTCAGCAACTAAGTGGGCCAACCATATAAAGTCTGTGGCTATAAGAGCAGGTCAGCCTAATAGTTCACCTCCTTACTCCTTAAAGTTTGTCCACCATTTATAATTTACAAGTTAAAAGTATAAACAAATACGCTTCACATCTGTAGGAGCAAATTACTGCAGATGCTGGAATCTGTACTGAAAACAAAAATGCTGGAACTCTCAGCGAGTCGGGCAGCATCCCTGGAGAGAGAACAAGCTAACGTTTCAGGTCTAGATAACTCTTCATCAGAGCTCTGATGAAGAGTAATCTAGACTCGAAACGTTAAATTGCTATCTCTCTCTCCAAGGATGCTATGATTCACATCTGGGTGAGTGCAATTCTAATATGCAAGGAGCTTGACACTATCCAAGCCAAAATAGTGTGCTTGATTGGCAGCCCATTTACCGTCTCAAATATTCGTTTCCTCCCACTGTTGCACAATGGCAGCAGTGTGTACCATGTACAAGATATACTGTGGCAAGTCACCAAAGCTTCTTCGACAGCAACTTTTAAACCTGCAACCTCTACAATTACACAGTCAGCAAATGTTTGGAAACGCCACCAGCAACAAGATCCCCTCTGCGTCACATACTATCCTGATTGACACTGTTGCGTTTCCATCCCCTTCACTGGGTCAAAACTGGTTTTTCTTTTCAGACAGACTGTGGGTTGACCTATATCACACAGATGAAATGATTCATGGGATGGCCAATGAATACTGCCCTGGCCCATGATGGTTGCAGCTCAAGAATGAATAAGTTAAGGGTCACCATCTGGTAGGAGGAAGGTGGTATACAGCCAAACTGACCTCTGGAGATGAGCAGCCCGAATGCCACAGCCGTCTTGGCTCCTAGAAAATTGAGAAGGTTAGGTGGAAATGTCTGTACCTGCTTCTCTGAGCTACAAGAACTAGTCAAATACTCCGATCTGAGGAAAGCTCCATTCCCTTTGTCCATGAAAGTGAATTGGTCAGGACGCTAGGTATACCTGACTTGAATGACAGACTCTGGCTTTACACTACCTTCAAGGGAAATAAAGCTCACATCCATATGTAGCATCAAAGGAGTGGACGTTGCTTTTCAAATCTTTTTTTCCCTCACCTTTGTAACCAGAACAGAAGTTTTTTTTGTGGGGCAAAGAGCAAGGTGAACACTTTTTAACCTGCTGTGCTAGATTTTAAAACGTGCCTATTATTCTAGTAAATACCTTTACTTGATTATTTTGTTTTACTTAATAGGGAATGGCTCTTCATAAAAAAGCAGCAGAAGAAAGGCTTGCCAGCACTGGTTCAGGACAGTCCTTCCTGGCTAGACAGAGACAGGCAACAAGTACACGGCGACCTTATCCTGGTCATGTTCAACCAGCAACAGCAAGGTAGAAGGTAGAGCCAATGGCTGTAAAAACCAATCATGCAGTATATGATTTAATGACTATCTTCAGTTACTTGGAAAGTTTCTTCTGTTAAATTTAAAAAAAAAATTATGTTAATGTTTCAATTGAATGTATTGTTTATTTAGCCTACATATTAAGTTTAAGCCACAAGTGTAATATAAAATTAAGTACTGGAATAAAGTTCTGTTCCACATTCCCTCACTGGCATAATTTATTCAGCACTGGTGATTGGGAATGCTTTCCTTCTCAGCTTTCAATTTCCACAACAGTATGGTTTAATGCTGTTTTTAAAATTGAAATTATTTCACCTTTTTGTTCATTGTCATTTATTTGTAAAATATGACCTATTCCTTAATGTAGGAGATCAATAAAGATGACAAGATCGAAAGTACCTGGTCAGTGATATAATTGCATATGGCTGTTACCTGACGTGAAGTTGACTGGTAACAAGGCCTTTTCTCGATATTGTGTGTATCTTTATCAGGTTTATTTTATAGGAAGAATGTAAGCAGAAATAAAGCCATCAGGACAATTTTATCAATGACTACAATAAATAACATGAACTCACGTTCAAGCAATAAGGTAGTGTGTTCTTATTTTCAAATCAGAATCCCATGTCCTTATATTCATTTTCTGAAATGGAAAATGTTGGTTAGACCGAGCCCCGTTGTTACATTGGTTGACAAGTCAAAACTCCTACATTTAATAAATTGATAGTCTGAGTGCCTGTAAGAATGGCTTGAATGGAAAATAAATGTTTCCATTTAATGCTGAATAATTGTAAAGTATATATTTTGTCCCAATTGATATTTGATGTTGATTCTGCATTGCTTATCATTAATAGAAGTGCCCTGTTTTGCAGTCCTGCCATCTTTTACAGTAACATTAAAGATTTAAAGTAGTAACTAGAGCATGCTTTTACATCTAACAATGCTGGAGTTAAAGTGCAAATAATCCGTATTAATTTGTTTCCTACTAAATTATGATCCAATTACAATGCTTTTATAGAACATGATTTTTTTCAACATCTTTGAGTCATAGTGCAAAGTAAATGCATGATAAGTGAGTTAAATATTATACTTCTAATTGCTAACTCCATTTAATAATTTTACAATATGCTAACCAAAAGTAAAGATAGATATTGAGAGTAGTTTTACAGAACCCTTTGTGTTCATATAAAGATTAGTTGGTCCATCAAGCCTGTTGTGTTCTGCAATCATTCAACTCTACACTGCTGAGAATTAGAAAATCGCAGTCAGCATGTGGCCAGATTTTCATCAGGGTCTGCAGTGGTGATGTTTCTGCTCTTAACAATACAGATTTGTAAAGTTACCTTTCAAATGTTAAAGCTATTGATATGAGGGGAGCCGTTTGTTCTCCAGATGGTTTTTGTACATAAAAGCACCTCCATAAAAGTGACAACAAATGACACTTACCAACTTCTAGAATGCTTTTCAAATCTTGAAACCTATGTTTATCAACTGGGTGATTCAGACCTTTGGGTGTCCTGCCCTTCTAATTATCAATGGCAGACTTTCCTGTCTCGGCTTTATACGCTAGAAGCTGCTGTATTTAACTGATTAATATTCATTCTGAAGGATTAATTATGATGCAATCATTTCGAAAGCAGAGGAACATTAGTGGCCTGTTATGACTCATGACTGATCTCTCTCTCTCTCTCTCTCTATCTCTCTGTGTCTCAACTCCAGCTACTAGCCTTAGGTTTTAGTCAAGGGTTACAGAACCATCAGTCTTATTTTTGATGTTTTCAATAGATCTAGTCGTGACGGTCCTTTTTGTGGGAGACAGTTGCAGATTTCCACTACCCTTTTGTTTTTTGAAGGATTGTTTTCTGACATCGGCCATGAATCTACTGTAATTTTAGGACAGTTTTGAGAAACCATTCAAAGTTGATTCATGGAAGTCTACACAATTTAGTTTAAAATATATTTTATAGTACACTTGTGGTACAAATAAAATATGCAATATGAAAAAGCATCAAGTGAAAAATAAAGAAACTTGAGTGAATAAGCAAGCCTGTCTCATTACCATTGTTGCATTGAAAGCTTTGAAATGCATGATTAATTTCCATAAAGATCGTTCCTACTGTTTGTTGTAATGCCATTTCACTATGGTTTCTGACACTTTTCTTGAAATTACATGTGCAAATGACAACTTGATATGAATTGCTTTCATAATTGTCTTAAACCTAATAAGTTGATTTCAGAAATCTAGTGGAGTAAAATGGCTCTGATTTTGTGATAAGTGGCAAATAACTATCTTCTATTGCTCTTTATGCTTATAGCCACTCAGACCTTTTCAGAGATTTTGTGTGACAATTCATGATTATTCATTGTCTAATACAAAACAGTGCCCTCCATCAATAGCTAGGATCTGAGTGAACAGGCCAAGCAATTGTACATCCCTTCACCTAATCAAATCGAAGAATCCTTACTGAGGCATACACAACCTGAGCCAGGTAGTCTAAGGTAGAATGTAAAATTGTATATGGAACTTGAAAGAGAAGGAAAACAATGGGATTGTGGGAGAGATGACAGCAAAAGCAAAAAATAAAATTAATTAAGACTTTATCATTTTCAATGCCAGAGAATTGTTTAGGTGTAATTAGGACCAATGCCATTTAAAATTTCACTTAAATGGACACCTTTAGTGTCTAATGGGTAAATACCAGAACTTTGAACCCTTTAAATTTTAAAATGCTGGGTCTCTTGGCGGATGCCAGTTTTAGCAAAGCTTGTGCAGGATCAGGAAAAACTGACACCAGCTTCCTGTTTAGCTGTTAATATGTAGATATCAGAACTTGCTGTACAATTTACTGTACAATTTCTGAGCGGTGATAGCCTCATCGTTGTTCTTACCACAAAATCTGGGCCCATATGTTTGACTCTGTAAATTGAAAGATTTATTTATCATGTGTAGACATCAAAACATTAATATTATTTTGAAACTAGAACCTTTTTTTGCATAAAGTATGTTATGTAACACAAATGTTGCAAGGTGATCAAAATGATTTTGCCTAGATTATCATGATGTTACAAAATGTGGAGTTTTCCTATACAAATAAGCTGCATTGTAGAATAGATGGTAAATCTCCATACAGTTTCTTAATGTCTTAAGTCACATGTTTATACTACAGTATTTATGGTTAAAGAACATGCGTGTAAATCAGACATTCAGACTATCATCAAACTTGTTTGAGAACAAATTACTGTATGAATTTTATGTATTTGTACTACAGACTTTTAAAGGAGGTTGGCATTCTAACTCTCCTTGTGTCAAACTTCTTCCCCTCTGGCTCTTATTTGCACACTCTCCCTTGTCGCCCTCTCTCCTCCTCTCTACACCCCACTCCCCCCAAATTCTCATCATGCTCATCTTAATCAGTGTTTGAAACAATAATGTTTTCTTTTTTTTTAGTATTTCAGCTATCTACATTTTCTATCATGAGAAAAGACCATTCAGCCATCAAATCTGCTCTCTCTGGGTCAACACTCCCATCACAAGATCCAGCTCTATTTGGAACAAACCTAACATTTTTACCTTTTCTACCTTGCCTGGCATATAATTTCACACATTTATCATTCTTTAGGAGATGTACTTCTGCCTGATTCCTGCTTTGGAATATTTTCACCCATTTCCACTTATGCTTTCCTTCTGTTCACTTGAAGCAGTGATGTTAAATTATGTTTCAGTGCTACATACTTTGCTGTGCCTTGATGGTCTTATTTCCAGGACATAAAGCTGTTTCTCATTGGGTTTGGACTTCTTTCTTCTGTGTTCTTTACAGCATAAGTACATATCTCTTTTTGTGATGTGCTGTTTAGAATTGGATGCAGTAATTTATGCATAAACACCAGAAATGCCAAAAATGCTCAATAGGTCAAGCAATTGGCACTTCAAGCATGACGTTCATCAGCATCTGCAGTATTTTACGTCTGTTTTGTAGTAGTGTAAATTGTTGTCCCACCAAGATACTGGAAATCTTACAACAACTTCATGGGCTTCTACTAATTATCTTATATGAGCTGTTTAAAATACTTAGTCATACTAGCTATATGTCAGAAATAGTCTACTCTTCTGATTCTTTTCTAAATATGTCTGAACTCCATTGTAGTCCTCTATATAATTTTTGATCTATATGTTGATCAATAGCCAATTTTGACTTTTTTTTTGAAAAGCTATTCTACCATTCTAGAGCTAGCCCAACAAATTTGATGCATTTAATTTCAAGTTTCGTATGGGCTAAAATAGTCCTTTTAGTGTCTTTGTTTAATACCTACCTTCAGTCTGTTGACATACCTTGGTTTTCTTTTTAACCAGTTTCTTGCCTGGTCCCTTGTTCTTGTAATTAAACTTGAAGAAAAGTACGAGGCCAAGGATTGCGCTCCCATCATGTTGATCCCAAAAGAATGTTAGGTCTTTGTGAAAATATTTTAGAGGAGAAAGTGAGGACTGCAGATGCTGGAGATCAGGCAGAAGATGAGGCGCTCTTCCTCCAACCGTCGTGTTGCCATGGTCTGGCGATGGAGGAGTCCAAGGACCTGCATATCCTTGGTGGGGGAGTTAAAGTGTTGGGCTACGGTGTAGTTGGGTTGGTTGGTTGGAAGGAAAATATTTTATCCAACTTGTAGCAAAAAGCGTTCTTCAGAAGGCCCTCTTCCTCCAACCGTCGTGTTGCCATGGTCTGGCGATGGAGGAGTCCAAGGACCTGCATCCCCTTGGTGGAGTGGGAGGGGGAGTTAAAGTGTTGGGCTACGGTATAGTTGGGTTGGTTGGTTGGAAGGAAAATATTTTATCCAACTTGTAGCAAAAAGCGTTCTTCAGAAGGCCCTACCTTTCTAAATGTTTGCTTGCAGTTTCTAATAAAGTAATTCTTATATATATTCTCTTCTAAACTGTCCCTTTAATAAAGATTTACTTCAGTTTAAATTATGTACTTGGCTGCAGTATAGTTTGATACCAGGAAAAATTGGACGATTGGTAGTTTAGGTGCTTTTCCTAACTCCTCCTCCTCCCTCCCACCCCACCCCCCCCCCCCCAAATTGTTATTGTTTTTGTTTGTGTAGCAAATAAAATCTAGAAGACGTATTCTTGTCAAATGAATAGAAAGATTTATTATACTTTATTTCTTCCTATGCCTAAATGTAAAGATATTTGAAGTTTAAGTTTTGCATTAAATCAATTACTTTTGCAAAATCCTTCGATAAGTCACAAGTTACAGAATTGTTGCATTACCATGAGCTATGATATATGAGCTTTCAACACTTGCTTCACAATGGCTTGGGTAGCAGAAATTGAGACAATTTGCCAAAATGCATTTACATTTGTATTATGAAAACTACGCATTATTACTGAATGTTGTCAGTGCCCTTAGTTGTTATCAATAGGTGCACCATTCAAAAAAACCTATCCTCTTCATTTATCAGCTACTTTTGTTGCTTACGCAGGTTACATTACTGTCAATAATAATTGAGTACCTGGTTTGGAAAATAAAGTCTGAGTTGCTCATTTTTGAACTATTAATGATTAGTCAAATGGTGTTTTAATATAAAAGAGATTATGATAAGCATGATGACTTGCAAATAACTTAAACTGTTATTTATTTTGTAACAATATTCCATTCTGGTAGTTATCAAATTTAGAAGCACTAACCCTTCCCAGTAAATGCTATATAAAAGGCATGCAAATTAATCTGTTTAATTTTTTTGCTTTAATAATTTGTTTTTGTTCTTCATTTGCAGTGACTTGATTGCATGATCTGCAGCATGGCTTTCCAGTACTGGTTGTTCATTTGCATGAGAGTTTGGATGCATAATCTATTAACCTGCTACTGTTCAATTTTCTAACCTGCCTATACAACAGATGTAATGGCTCCAGGTCCTCTATCTAACCTAAATGTCTGGACATATTACTAGAAGGAACTGAACAACACTGGTTAAGCACACTGTGCTTTTCTGGAAGCTGACATCATTCTAACAGACCGGTGGTCTTATTTTTCTGCTAACAATTGAAATCAGTTACCTGATGCTGCATATTCTAGTTGTCCAAAGTGAAACCATGATTCCACCAGTATGGAATGCCACCTTGAGCACAAAAATTAAATTTGTTTCCTGAAATGAGTACCTCCAGTACCATCTTGTGCCATTTTCAAGCCAGTTATTCAAGTGCAAACTGAGTGTATGGGCTCTCCATAATAAAGCTCAATTAAGATTTACAACAAAAGGACTTGTATAAACATGAAGCGCCTCAGTACTTCAATGAATGTCAGTAGCTTTAATATTTGCTTAGGCTGCTTGTTGATTTACATTCTCTTGACTCATAACATGTTTCTGTTTACTATTCAATAATTTTCTGCTTTCTTCTCCAAGTGGAAAGAGGAGCCACAAAGTGCAAGTATTCATAACATGCACTATAACATAGTATTGTATTTATTTACTTTTCTGTATTTGGATTGAAATGCAGTATTTCAGACAGTGTTGGAGAATTAAGGAAAGGTTGTTTATGTCCCAAAAATGTTAAAATTATTATTGTTGTACTTGAGTTTATTCTCTGCTTTAACCTCATTGTGTAATTGCCTATCTAATGCTGCTTATATAAATTATGTACATATAATAAGCCAACAGAACTGGGTTATCTTTGTTCAGGAAATGTTCACCAAGTGAACAATGTTACACAGTATCTTTCTTCAATGTAACTTTGCCCCAAATGCTCCACATGCTGCAAAAAATGTACAGTTCAATATATTGTAAATAAAGTCTGTCAATAGTTTAAAGTGTTAATTCTGTTCAATGCATTACTTATAAAATAATAAGCCCTAACTACAGCATGCTTACAAGTAATGATTTGTCACCTACCTGAATATACATAATTGGTTAAAAGAACTCTCAATATATGGGAGCAAAATTGCCTCCTTGCATTTTAATAATTCCTTAAACTTGAAGTCATCATGGATTCTAATATAATTATTTGATGTATGCTTAATTTTTTGTTGCCATTTTATTTCTATGTCAACAATTTTAAGGGAGATAGCTTCATAATTACAGCACGACTGTCCAAATGTGTGATTTAGATTAATTTTAAAAAGTTCATTCATGAATGGGGCCTCGGGCAGCATTTGTTGTGCAGCGAAGAGTCCACTACTTTCCTGTGGTTTTGGAGTCACATGTAGGCTAGACCAGACAAGGATAAGTTTCCTTTCCACAGGATATCAGTGAATGAGATGTGGTTTCATGATTATTATCAATTTCAACATCTGCCATGTCAGGATTCAAACTCTGGGTCTCTAGATTAGTAATCTAGTGATAATACCACAAGGCCATTATCTCCCCTATGTTATGAAAGCACTTAAATCTAATGCCACTCAGTGATAAAGATTAGATTTCTATGAGAATCATGAATATGAAAGATGTTGCTTTAAGTACTGCAAGTTAGATTAGATTCCCTACAGTATGGAAACAGGCCTTTCAGCCTAACAAGTCCACACCGACCTTCCAAAGAGTAACTCACCCAGACCCATTCCCATACCCTATATTTAAACCTGACTAATGCACCTAACACTATGGGCAATTTAGCATGGCCAATTCACCTGACCAGCACATCCTTGGATTGTGGGAAGAAACCGGAGCACCTGGAGGAGACAGGAATAATGTGCAAACTCCACACAGACAGTCACCTGAGGTGGGAATCGAACCTGGGTCCCAAGTTAAGTTTGTATTTTTTTAATTACATGTTAACATTGTGTAGAGTGTCTCCTCTGTGTAATTTGAAATATATCTTTGTAACAAAGAAATTGGGGCATGGGGAGGAGGAGAGGAGAGGGGGGGAAGAAGTGCAGCTATCTTCTAAAAGAATAGGAGATTTAGAGGGAGAGATTTTAAAAATATTAATGCTGATGCAAGTGTGGCAGATGTACAAGTTTTCCCAGATCATGAGTGAAATCTTAGATTAGTTAATCCAAGAAAAACATCCCCATGAGTTTCAACCATTTGGAGGTCAGGAAACCAGCTCTACTAACACCATCTTGGTAATATAAATTCTGGAAATATTGCTAACTACTGGATATTTTATGTATGCAATAGACTGACTAAAACTATTGATTTGTCAGTGGCCTTAAAGAACAACTAATTTCAAATTGATACTCAAAGTAATTTCTAACTGGTACACCAATTAGTTGTTTTGTCTTGTGTTGTAATTACTTTTTTTCCATTAACTGGAAGGAGGAAGAAACTGGCTGCAACCTAAGCCTAATCCCTATGCTCTCTCACTAAGTCTTTCACCTAAAGTAGTATTCTTCATTATGCAGGCTATGTAAGCTTTTAACACTTTCTCACCTGCCTCTCTCAAATCAGTGATTTTAAATAAGGAAACCTGTCCAAAGGGAATTTTACTACTGCCCCCAGTAATGATCCAACTAAAGATACTTGAAGTACATAAATCTTAAAATTATAAAACTGACCCAATTACTATACAAAACATGCCGATGAAAGTGAGACATTACCTTTAATAGATGTTATTTAGCATAATATTTAATCAATATGTTCGTGCAATGGTGGTCACAAAGAAATGACAAATCTGAAGTCATGGAAGTAATACTCTTCTGGAAAATAAGTCACTTTATTCTCTTGCTTTGAAAAATAGAAATTTAACTTCTATGGATCATCAAGCAGACTTATGAAAAAACATCTTTTGTTTTACTAATTCCTGTTTATAAATCACACAATCTAGTTCATTTACACATTTGTTTTTGAAAAAATTAGTGTAACTCAATTTATTTAAATGGCATGGGATCATTAACAACCTCATTAATGCCATTGTGGTTCATCTGTCTGCCCCAGTGTGCAGAAAGTATCCCTAGACAAAAGTGAGGATTGCAGATGCTGGAAATCAGAGTCTAGATTAGAGTGGTGCTGGAAAAGCACAGCTGGTCAGGCAGCATCCGAGGAGCAGGAGAATCGACGGTTCGAGTCCTGATGAAGGGCTTTTGCCCGAACTGTCGATTTTCCTACTCCTCAGATGCAGCCTGACCGGCTCTGCTTTTCCAGTACCACTCTGATCTAGAAATTATCCCTGTCTACTTTTATCAAATCTAACAATCCCCCATCTGTCCTGATAGAATAAGCTATGTAACTGGTGGCAAGTGTAGAATGATTTGTATATTAGTTCTTGTAGAATTTTAACACTGGCTGCACTGAAATTCTGTTGGACAGATGGGGAGGACAGTATAGAAATGCAACTCTACATTTTGTCTTTGTACTTTAGGTTCTTGTAAACATACTTAAAATCACCTGATCTTTCCCTTCTCAAGTCATAACAGGTTCTGAAGCATGCATGTTTAATCCCAGTTATCCATTTAGTTTCCCATTGCTGCAGGATCTGCCATTCTTGATGTCGTGGACTAAGTTAGACTCAATACAACAGGTGAGGCTGAAGTAATAATCTGCTTAAGCTTAATCATCCAATTTCATTTACTTAGAATAATGTGAATTCAAGTTAAAATGCCATATAATAAAGTACAAACCTCAAAAACAATGGCAAGATTGATGAGCTGAGTATTCTAGCCCTTAATAACATTTTTTGAAGCATGAATTTATTTAGTGTTGGTCTGGGGTTGCTGAATTATGTAAACTTGACTCATAAGACCTGTTGGTCTTTGCTAATGTATTCTCATGGACCAGAGCCAACTGTTCTACCAAAAATTAATTCAAATGAAATTTCTTGAAACATCGTGGTGGGTTCAAATCTAAGGCAGTCACCAAAACAGAATTTTTACGAGGTTGGTTTAAAAAAGAGAATGTTTGATATTTGAAATTTGCTGCTACAACCTGTTTTGTTAAAGTCCATAAGTTATATTTTCAAAAAAAATAGGTTTTTGAAATAAAGGTATACTGAAGAGTATGGAAAGAGGAGTGAAAATAAACTGTTTGCCCATACGAAAAAGAGATCCCGCATATACAATGTGTTAAATGCTCTCAAAAAGGAAGACACTGTTCAATAACTTCAGGGTTGGGGTAAGATAATAAAACTAATCTTTGGTAGCAGCAGAAAATAGATTCATTGTTGTCCATACTCTTTCACCTCTTAAAAGTTCTTTTGGGTGCAGATGTTTAAGAGTTATAAAACAGAAGCGATAGTTTTATATTGCAATTTCACACAATCCCAACTATTTGCTTTCACAAGAACTGAAATTACATTATAGATTTTGAAAATTTTTACAAATATACACATGAATCCAGTACACTTGATCACTTTTTTAAGTTTGTTATCATCCGTTTCTGATCCATTGCTGTGAACATGACACAGGCTGCTGCTGTCACAAGTGTATGCATACCTTCGTACAGCAATTTTGGAGAGAAAACACTCCAGACAAATAGATGATAGCGAAGAGAGGTAACCAGAATAATATAAACTGACGCTGGGATTGCTCGTAATAGAACTAAACAGTAACAGCTGTGCCCCACTGCTGCAGAATACCTGTCACGGGAAAAGCAAGAAAGCTTAACATGAATAACATTGCTGGTCAAAACCTGCTTAGGCCAAGATTAATTGAAACTGTAACCCTACTTTTCTCCTCTCATTTTCACACCTAGTGGCATGTGAGGCAAATTAAACACATGGCTACATATCTCTGGGACAGCAAAAAATATTAAAACCAAGCTGGTTCACTACCAAACAATAGGGTCATCATAATTTTTACCAATAGAACTTCTGAATTTTCAATTTTAAGAACTATATTGAAGACATTTGACAGGGAAAGCCATTGATATAGCAGTTAAGGATCCTTTATTGAAATATCCTGTGATAATGCCCTGGAACTGTGATGACTGGCCTCTGACAACTATAACCATCATTCTTTGTGTCAGGAATAACTTCAGTCAATGGGTGATATTTCCTTGGAAAAATAAATCCAACCCTGAAGTAATCAACACTGAACTCATGCTTTAAGTAGATCACAAAAGGAAGATGGCTACTTTCTTACTAATGATCCTGAACAAAGCATAGCGATGAATAGAACAGTGTTAATCCTAGATATAACTTTATGCATCTTTAATCTGTTATCCATTATGGAAGAACATAGCTATATGTCATGCAGCAACAACTGTAGAATTCAACTTGAAAATTGTATAGTTATTAAGTTAAGTCATATTTAGTATTCAAAGTGGATAGTACTGCAAAAAGAGATAAGATTAAAAGTAGTGCCCAAATTAAACAAGTTGTATTTATCTAGTACCTTTATCGTAATAGCGCATCCTAAGGTACTTAACGGAGGTGTTATAAAAACAAAACATGACATCAAGTGAACACAAAGATTATTAGGAAGGTTGGCCAAAAGCTTGGTTTTAATGGGTGTCTAAAGGAAGAAAATAAGATAGAAAGCTGGAGGTTATTTCACAGATTTAGGCTTAGGTACAGCCACCAACAACGGAGCAAATCAAAAATGAGCTGCTCAAGAGGCCAAACCTAGCACAGCAAATGCAGAGGATTGTAGGAAGATTAGAAATAGGAAGGAGCCAGGCCACAGGGATTTAAAAATCAGGTTGAGAATTTTAAAAATGAAGCTTTATTTAAGCAGAAGCCAGGGTGTGTCAACAAATACAAGGACGATTGTTGAACAGGATATGGGCAACAGAATTCTGGGGGAACATACAAAATAGTTGATCCAATTGCATTTCAATTCAACATTTCCATTCACTAAGATAATCTTGAACTCCCTTGCCAAAAAAAATGTATTGCTGCCTGCCTTAAATAGTGTTCCAAAGTAGCACAAACCTTACAGATAAAATTCTCTACTCTGTCCAAGGGAAACCTTTAATTTTAATATCCCATCTAACCTCAAGTTTAAATTTATTTGTTAGATTTACAAAAGACTAATTTCTGATCTGGGATTATGAAGAAGCTGTGATTTTTTTTTTCCCCCTTTTTTAATATAGATATCAAAGGACAAAAACTAAATAAATCATTACCTGTTTCTTTCTGAGCTCATGTAACATGTTAGATGCACAGCCCACAGTAGTGGGCCTATATAAGTGCTGAATAGTGTAAGGAAGACTGCTGGCAATTCCACATAATTCTCGAAACCCACAAAACCAGCTGATACGTCCACAGTTGCAATGCTATTCGAATTTCCCTGTACAGAAAATTAAAGTTCAATGAAATTAAAATGATTGCATATCTGATTTTGAAGTTACCTCTCCAATATAAACGGACTGCCAGAAGTGGCAGAACAGATACAAAAAAAAATTGTTGATTTCATCTGACAATTTACAAATGAAAGACCGTTATTGTACAAAAAAAAATCAAAAACAGACAGACATCAATTCTAAAATTCATTTGTGCTAAAAAACAAAGTTGCCACTACATAATACAGATGAATTTTATCTTCTAGTATTAAATCTAAGATAAGATAGGTGAGGTGGAAAAACTGTGACCTTTCAATGCACTAAAACATACTGACAGATTTCTTACGGTTGCAATCTGCTGAAATATATCATTAAGTCTGACTTGTTTAATGGTGGAATTTTGAACATCAAACAAATTAAAGTTGCTAAAACAGATGAATAAGTTTTGTTATGTTTACAAACCAGAGAAACTCAGATCTGTAATGCTGTTAAGAACTGAGAAAGAAATAGTTTCATTTTAATTTTCATGGCTGAAAAAATATTAAGACATTCAAGGCCTCCATAGATAGTGCTTTTATGTTGCTTCAACTTTGTTGTAGATATGTTTATTTGTTTAATGGCTTAGGTTATCTAGGGATAGATGAGTAAGGCTGTGAAAATTTCACGCAATGATACCTTGCAATGCTGTGCTGATAGGAGTAAGTGTAAACCAAGTGTAAGGGGCATTAATACAGGAGATAATGAGAGAAACTATTGTAACTGTAATGTGAAATCATCATTGTGTGCTTCCTCTAAGTAGCTTTTCCTTAAAAATAACTAAGCAAAGACTCTGGTGTCTATAATTTTTATATCTTGCACAGAGACAACAGCTCCAAGCTTGTTTTGAGCAGTACAAATCAGAAAATGATGATGATCATAAGAAAATGAAGATCCTGTACACCAATACACTGAACCCTGAAGCTGCTCTGTTTTGTGGAATATGATGACAGTGGATGAATATGATAGTGCACAAGATTAGAAAGATTGTATTTAGGACTTTTTTTTGTGGTTAAATGATAATAAATGAGTAGCACCTGCAATATGTCTAACATAAGTTTTCATAATAACAGGCAGCTTTTTCTTTTGTAGGTAGGTTATAACTTTTTGGAACTCAAAATCTGGATATTTAATTTATCCTTTCAGTAGCTACAAGTACACAGACAGCTCATGTGATGTCTTGCAGTGCATCACTGGTACAGCTAAGTCAATGCTACAGAGCTTTCACAGAACGAATCAAATGTTAGGAATGCAAAACATACTTAAACTGGTCTTGGCATACTGTTGTTGCACAAAATTAGGGAAATTATGAGGTGGCACCCTAGTACTCAGCTCAGTAGTTGTAACACAAAGTCTGCCATAGGCTTTGCATTATCACTGGGGCTGTCTGATCATTTCCTGTAACTGTGCATTTGGAGCTGACATTCCTGGTACGAGTATAATGATTCCAAGATTATCCTAGCATTTTAGCAACCAAAAGGATGCAGACTCTTCCACTTGGGAATCCATTCTGTTGTATAATTACAAGTCATTATGGAAGTTTATTTTATCTGAAACTGATTCTAGAACTTTTATGAATCCATGATATCAATATTAAATGGTCATGTCAATACATGCAGTTTGGAAAATTGCATCTTCAGTTATAGGACACTGTCTTGTTAGTTCTAAATGAACCTTTGAGATTTCAAACAAAAGGGAAAATTTAAATTTGCAGCACAGCAAGTCTGAAACTGTTATGATGATGACTCTGCTCATTACCCCGTCCTGCCAAATACTGTAGAGTTCTCTTCAGAGTCTGAGTTAGTGCAAGCTAATAAGAATTTGATATTCATTTGAAGATCAGAGGGACCCTAGTGTGCATCTCCACAGGTAGAAGGGCAGGTGGATAAGATGGCTAAGGCATTTGGGATACTGCCTTTATTTGTTGAGACATGGAATACAAGAAAAGGATGGAGAACTGTATAATTGGGCCACAACTGAAGTATTGCACGCAGTTCTGGTCACCACATTATTGGAAGGATGTGACTGCATGAGAGAGACTGCAGAGATTTACCAGGATACTGTGTGGGCTGGAGGGTCTGAGCAGTAAGAAAAGATTGGATAACTGGTGTTGTTTTCCTTGCAACAGTGAATGTTGAGAGGGGAATCTGACAGATATATAAGGTTAAGGGGCATTGGGTAGGAAGGCACCTTTTGTCAAATAGGTTTTAAATAATTCAGGACAACCAGAAAGGAGGAATCAAAATCTTGAAAAAAGCTTTAGTGAAGTTAGTTTTGCATTTTTCAGATAAAATCTTTTTGAGTTTTGTAACAGTCGTAAGTGCATTACTAACTTGGAAACTGATGTTGGTGGTAAATAATTGGCATCTTATTAAGGTCCAATAGCTTAAAAACACAAAACCATCATCCTTTGTTAGAAACTAAGCCTTGGAATTATGCATGCTTAAAATAAAACGAGAGAGAATAAAAATGTACCTGAAAGTAAAAAGAAGCCTGGCCAAACCAGTAATATATTATGGTAATTTGTGCTGCATCATAATCCAGTATTCTCCATATAAATTTTGTTAAAATTAATTGAACGACAAGGATAAACAACAAGACTGGCAAGTTGTGAGGGCGAAGAAGCAGTGCAGCCAAGAGCACAAGTCCATTGTACATTTCCCAGAGTCCCCTGTTTGTTGTCGTGTCAGGAAAAGCGAATGCAGATTTCAACAGGTCTTTAACTCCCGTAAAAAGGATTCCGAGGATAAACACATAAACAAAACGTGCTTCAATAATTCCCCTAACAAAAACAAAACAAAATGGTGCGTTTGTAATAGGAACAGTACAATTCACCAATGGGTTGAATGGCTTCCTCTGTGCAATAAATGACTCTGACTTTGAGTTTGCACTAACTCAGATTCTGAACAGCACTCTAGTTAGATCTAGTCTGACATCTTTCCACATATCCCTACAATCATTCCTCCTACAAGTATTTCTCTCTTTTCACCATCCTAAAAGATGGTATTCTAATCCTATCCATTGTAGTTTTCCACTAGTTGACTCTGGCTCTTTTGCCAACTCCTTTCAATCTGTGTCTTCTCATTATTTCTCTCTATTAGCTGTACACTTTTCATGATTTTAAACACCTAGTATCAGACAAAAGGGGCAACAGCAATACAACATTTGCAACACAGGATTATAGAAAGCACAACCTTGGAAACCACGTTTCTTGAGTGATTCGACACTGATAACAACAGTTACAATACATGGTGCCCTTCTCAACCCACACCCCACATCCTTCACACTAGCTAGTTAAGTCAGAAGAACTAAAAAGGAAATCTCCAATGATCCATAGTCTGCCGACAGTGACTTTATGCTTTTGGTCAACTTGAGGAACAACGTATGTAAAAACCATCACCAAGTTTGAGTTTTCTCTACTGTGAAACAGTGCAAGAAACTAATGCAAGTAGACTGTCAACTGTCCAATATGGAGTACATACTCTTTCACTTAAATTCTGAATTTGGGTAAATAAAGTACAGATTGACAAAGCAAAAACCTATGGTAAAACAATTACCAAAAGAATTCAACTAGTTTAAATCCCAGAAATTATTGGGAACAGTAGTTAAACATTTTCGACTGCTTCTCCAACCAGCAGATGTGGAGCAGATCAGGAAGAATCCTAGTCTCCAGTCCTACTCCACCTGGATGATGATCCATAGATAATTATTCAATTTATATAACATATCTAAAATTATGAACTTAATTCTTTAAATGCAATGCTTAAATTGTGACATTAATCTTAACAAATGTGACAACTCCTTCAACATTATCAAAGAACTTACTTTGAAATATGTTTATCTGGATTCCAGGGGAATGTTAGGTTTCCAATTGCTGCCCGATAGCAGTAAATTCCCACCAACCCCAGTGCCAGTGCTACTTTAGAAACAGTGGAACATGTCCTCTGAACCAAAATAAAGATCAAAAAGAGCGATACTGCTGCCAGTATGGAGAGTGCAGTTCTGTGACTGGAGCTGCAAAGCAAAAACATGTAATCAGCATCTGTTGAACCAAGTTATCAAGATAACTTGACCAAAATGAAAGATTGCTGGAGAAACTCAACAGCTCTGGCAGCATCTGTGGAGAGGAATTAGAGTTTGAGTCCAGTGACACTTCTTCACCACCACTGTCCACCACCCCCTCAATTCATATTTTGGAAATACTGTAATTTTACATGATATAATGGCTTGGATTCTACAGTAAGAATAGCAATGGGGCTGTCAGTGCTCACTGTTATTCGAGAATAAACCGGATAGCAACTTTATTAATTGTACATAGAGTTAAATGCAGAAATCAGGAAGTTGCTTAGTTGCCTTGTTTCCCGAAAAGCTTTGCTCTCAATGTATCTCAGTAATAAGAGCGTGAAATTACGGTACTTACATGACTGATGCTGATTAAACTCAATAGAGTTAACGCTTGTCCATACCAATATAAGTAAATTTGTACAGCCATGATCAGTCTTTCTTACTGTTAAACATCCTCTCTGGCACTGAAAATTAACTAAAATGTGGAGTCTAATTTCTTCAGATTTCAGTTATTGGTATTTTATTTTTAAAACCTTTTTTTCCTAACCTAAGTTGGAGTCTAATTCATGATTGATAAAAATCTTTGTCAAGATTAATTACTATATAATATATATTTTAAATTAAGTGTTCAGAAAGAACTAGAGAATCTTTAAAACATTTTTATATTTTCTGAGATTACCAAACGGGCAGCACGGTGGCCCAGTGGTTAGCACTGCTGCCTCAGCACCAGGGACCCAGGTTTAATTCCAGCCTTCGGCGACTGTGTATGGAGTTTGCACATTCTCCCAGTGTCTGTGAGGGTTTCCTCCCACAATCTGAAGATGTGCAGGTGAAGTGGATTGGTCATGCTAAGTTGCCCCATAATGTTCAGGGATGTGCAGGCTAGATGGATTAGCCATCGGAAATGGGGATGGGGGGGGGCTGGGTCAGGATGGGATGCTCTTTGCAGGAGTGAGGTAGATTTGATGGGTCGAGTGGCCTCTTTCTGCACTGTAGGGGATTCTAAGATTCCATTTTAAAAAATTGTATTAAAATGAAGTAAATAATCTAAATGCATTCCACCAATTATAAATAAAGCTGGAGGGAACATGAGTTAGAAACTAAAGAACCTACTTGACCAACTGTTTATTGAGGAAAGGACAAGCTAAATACACAGTAGAAACCTTACAATATATCATTCTCAAGCTTTTCAGAGGCACTGAACAAAGTTCTGGATTTAAGAATATATATATATAGGTAGGATTAAATCTATGGGTGTACATGATAACTTGTTCAATCCAATATGAAATTAGTTGCAAAATTGGAAAACAATTAGTACTTGTCGGAGCAGTAATGTTGGAATGGAGGCAAGGAAATGGAATAGATAGAAGAGTGTATGGAGTTCAGGCAACAATGCTGAGCCTAATTCAGCTTTTAATTTACAAATGATTTAAAGTTAGAAATCCAACTTAAACAAGTCAAGTCTGATACTCAACTAGAGGGAGCTGTTGTATTGAAGGAGACAGGTTATAATTGACAGAATGGTGGTTACAAAATAAACAACAGAATAAAAAATAGAAACAGAGTAGGTCATCCAGCCCCTCGAGCCTGTTCCACCATTTAATGAGATCAAGGCTGATCTGTGGCTTAACTCCATATACAGTATCTGTCTTTGGCCCATATCCCTTAATATCTTTGCTGAAAAAAATGTCAGATTTAAAATTAACAACTGATCCTGCACCTACTGTAGTTTGTGGAAGAGAGTTCCAAACCTCTCCCACCCTTTGTGTGTAGAAGTGCTTCCTAACATCTCTCCTGAACAGTCTGGCCCCCTACGGGCGGCACAGTGGTTAGCACTGCTGCCTCACAGCGCCAGAGACCCAGGTTCAATTCCCCCCTCAGGCGACTGTCTGTGTGGAGTTTGCACATTCTCCCCGGGTGCTCCGGTTTCCTCCCACAGTCCAAAAATGTGCAGGTTAGGTGAACTGGCCATGCTAAATTGCCTGTAGTGTTAGGTGAAGGGGTAAATGTAGGGGAATGGGTTTGGGTGGGTTGCGCTTTGGCGGGTCGATGTGGACTTGTTGGGCCGAAGGGCCTGTTTCCACACTGTGTAATCTAAAAATCTAATCTAAAAAAAAATCTAATTCTCAGACTGTGACCCTAGTTCTAGAATATCCGACCAGTAGAAACTGTTTATCTTTATCTACCCCGTTGTTTCCTGTTAATATTTTGAAGACTTCCATCAGATCATCCCTTAACTTTCGAAATTCTAGGGAAAACAAACCTCTGTGTAATCTCTCCTCATAACTTAACCCTGAAATCTAGGTATCATTTTTATAAACCTACAAGTGGAGTACTGCAAGAAGCACATAGAATAATAGACGGAATAAAAGACACAAACTGTTAACCATGATGATTAAAATACTACAAGCTGCAAGAAACAATAGTCATCATAAATATTACAAATGATGTTGAAATTGCTACAGTTACAGTGTCATGAAGTCTAGAAAAGGGATGCACATATAAGTTTAAATGCAAGAGAATTAGAATAGATAGCAGCTGAGCTTTTATATTCACACATTGGGTTGTGAGATGTGGTTATGCACTTCCAAGTTTCAGCAGTTAGCGATTGATGCAGAACCAGATCATATTTAGGAACAGTTAGATATACAGTTGCTTTATTGTCCTTCAATGTGGAGTAGGGCAAACTGGGGTTCAACAACAGAAAGGGTTGCTTCAACCTGTTTTTATGTGGTAATTTCTGTACTATTTTGAGATTCATGAATTGTTTAAAATATTGCTCAGCACTGAACAGCCATACACACACAAACTTAATTGTAGCATTTATAGTGATTACTGGCCATTGTGCTTAGACTTAAAATAGCTAATTTTCAACAAAATTATTTTGCAAAAGGTTGATTATAAAACATGGAAAAAACAACTTGCGTTGATGTAAAGCTTGTTATGACCATGTGATGTCTCAAAGCATTTTTCAACCAATGAAGAACTTCCACTTTTGAAGTGTAGCCATTATTGTAAGTGGAAGAAACATGGCAGTCAGTATCCGCACAGAAAACTCTCACAAGAGCAATGTGGTAACAACTAGTTAAATTGTTTTTGTGATATTGACTAAAAGATATATATTGGTCGAGATAGCAGTAATAATGCCCCCAGACCTTTTCTCACTGGCGCCATAGAATTTACCCAGGGAAGCAGATGGGACTTCAATTTAACCTGTCATCTGAAAGGCAGCAAATTTGACAGTGCAATGCTCTCTCAGTGCTGGAATGTCACCTTTCACTTTTATACTTGCACATGGAAGGGGACCCGAATCTTGCGAGTCAGAAGCGAGAGTGCTACCAACTGACAATTTCAATGTTTTGTATGTCGAGAAGGAATCAAATGCAAGACTATACTTATATCTACCTAGTCAGCCAGTGGCCAAAGTCTGGTTTGTGAGCCCATTTAATCCCAGTCTGGTTGAGGGAGCGGAGTACCCGACAAAACACTAGGATAATCCAGGGGCTCAATAAAGTCAGCCACTTTTCATAGCTTTCACCTGAACGTGTATAACCTTTGGATGTATCATCTTTCTGGTCACAACTAGAAGTTTCAAATAAGCCATGGATAGCAGTTTGCTGTTCATGGCAATCATCGTCTTCTGGATTCTTGCTTTGTTTTGATTTGAGGTCATTGGCTACAAAGTATTTTCTGCAGACATCTTGAAAGAGCACCAACAAAAGCGTGTTGGTAAGGAAGTACCACGTTTGATGTTCTTCTTCTATAAAACTGCTGGATCCGAGGCTCAAGGTATGTCCAAATGTCCCAAGTAACAGAAGCAAATCTAATTCAGACCAGCTCGAATTGGCTGCTGCACAACTCTGTGCGGGAAAGAAAACACACAAGTTAATAAGAAGTTACACGACAGAAAACTGTTTTAATGGATTTGTTCAACAATTGTCACTGATTTTACATCAAATTCAATTACATTATAAATTTTGTATAAATTTAGAACGTCAGCAAACAGTAGAAAAAAACATGAAAATTCAAGACATGCTTCAATGTTATTAAAAATAAAAATCACAACAGGAACAGTAAATAACCTCAGGTGGAAACTTCTAATCCATGGGGTTGGGTGAATATAATAAATACTGTTCACATACAAATAACTGTCCTATTATTGACCCACAACATTAATTCTACTAACACAAGAATCTGCAGTGAAATGGAATGTTGGACAGCTTGTGCAACTTGGATCAACACTGTAATAAATCCACAAATAGCACCCATGCCAGCAGCAGAGGAGGTATTAACAATCCAGAGAAAAAAAGCAAAATTTCCAATATGGCCCAACTGGGCATTTTAGCTCTTACATGAGAAAATAATGAAGATTTTATATTCACCAATCTTTTCAACCCCATTTCCTTTGGCCACCAACACAACCTAAACTTGAATGCAGATGTCATTCCTGCTTCAAGCATTGACCCAATAATTAATTCCACAGCCTGAACACCTTCCCTTTCCCCTTTATTCTATCTTCCTTAAAATTTAACTTGTGTTGACAGCCCCTTCCTCTAGACCCTCAATTAAGAAAGAGCACAAATAAATAGGCTATATATTTATATGTTCACAACCTCAGGGTATCCCAGTGCCTGTAAAGTGCTTTGAGGTTGAATTGTAGTCACTGCTTGAATGTTGGGAGATACAAAAAATAATCTATTTTAATGACACTGATTGAGAGATAAATATAGGTCAGCACATCAGGGAGAATACTCTTGTTCCTCTACTTTCAGATCTACATGACATTGTAGGCCTGGTTTAATGTTTCATCTGAAAGATGACACTGCTGACATGACAGCAGTCTGTCCTTATTACAGTCTAAATTATGTGCTCAATTCACTAAGTATGACCTTGAACCTACAACCTCCTCGGACACAAGAGTGTTAGCACTGAACCATCTGTGACAGTCTGCTGCCTTGTACCCTGTTTTAGCATTACATCATTTACAAAATACAGTCACCACATTTCCCTATTACTGTGCCACATAACAGAAAATGTAAATTCTTAAGTTTTCTGTGAATTTGTATTTCCTCATACTGGGTAAACTTCTAGCAAACGTGCACTGTACTCTCTTTAAAGACTCATTATACCTCCTACAATGTTTCCTAACAACCTTCTAACTGATAGCTTAATATTTTACACAAGTTCATCATTAATACCTGTAATAAAATCCAGAATATAATTTTTATGGTTTTATCAATTGAATCTAACACCTTCATTACCCTATAATATGGACCTCCAAATTCCTCTGGTCGTGGACAGCCTAGAGCTTATTTTCAGTCACAGTAAAATTATCAATGTTTATTTCTGGAACATTTTCACAAGAGCTCCACTAGATGCTATTCTCTCATCTTATCAATATCCTTTGATTTTTAAAAAAAAAAGACAATTAAGTAGACCTCCCATTTTGACATCGGCTGTACATGTTCAACCTTTGAGGTTGTAAGATCTGGATGAACTGCACAGATGAGGTAAAAAATTAAATGGTCACAACCTGGACAAATGAATCCATTCACGAGCCATGAGTCACTCCTTTGTACTTTGTCATTTTGCGATATCTAACAAAATGCACAGGTGCCAAAATCTAAACATTTGCAGCAAGTACCTTTGCAAAGTTTAGAGGGGTATTTCATAGCACTAATGTGAAGAATTCCAAGCCATAAAAACACACAAACCTATAAATGGACAGTGGACTCCTTTGCACAAAGTCAAAACTTCCACTTAATTTGTGTAAAGAGAACTGCTGGTATTTTCCTCAATTCTCTGACACATTTCAATATCAGTGAATCACCTTGTGTTGAGGCTTCCCGTTTGTAAGACGTTTCCAAAGAGTTGAAATCAGCACACACTGCAGGGCAGATATCAATACAATCACTGTTGCAACAAGTAGCCAGGATACATTGCAAAAGTAGCAAGATGTCTTTGTCGATGTACATACGATAATATGAATAGCTGTCAACATCAGACACAGCAGATAGAACAGGAGGGAGTAGAATGCTGCTGACAATGGTACTTCAAATTCAGCAGTGCTGCCCAGTGCATCTGGAGTACTTACTATCAGAAGGAGAATAACCTAAAAAATATAAACAAACGTCAGATACAAATGAATTTCTCACAGAAACTAAGAAATAGGTTAAAATTTCATTAATACATTCACCATGTAGCTGGTAGTGGTATAGACACCTGTAGTTTTGGAGCTTGTCAAACTCCAGCCAGCAGTAGAAGTGCACAATTGCACATGTGAGTTGAGGTGTATATAATTGATCTGAATAAAACTGCTCAATAAAGGTTCATAATTTGATTAAAATACTTGGTCTAAGGATTTTGAAGACACCAAACGTATGTGGTTGTCTTGATCTGAGAATGTTAGAGAACTCAGGATTTCGACACAGCAACAATGAATATGAGCAAACAGCAAGATTAATAGAATGTGCATTTTGAGGCAACAGCATTTCCCTTCTTCGTGGCCGCGGTTTTAGGATTAGAGGTACAATAAATGCAAGCTCATAAGATGCTGCAGTGCATCCTGTAAGCAAAATGCATTGTACATCAATCAGTAAATGATCTTATTTGGATAGTATTAGGTTTCTGACTGCAAAAATCCAGGTCCATGTTCTATAACACTCTTGCCTGGAGTTTTGGAAATAGGAGAAATTCACTGAAGCATTATGAAATGAAGCACAAATCTCAATCTTTGCTTTGTGCTTGGAATCAGTGTTGGTTCTGTTAAGTTGCTCATCAATGACAATCCTGAGTACATTAAAGGAGTAGGCGTGGGGTAAGGTTATAGCAGTGAAGAGCATAGGTAAGTGAGTTGGTTCTTTATGTGTGAGGATAAACAGTGCCTGATACGTGAACGAGACAAATGTCACTTGTTAGTTCAAACCCGAATGCCATCCAGGTGCTTCTAAAAAAAGTATTTATGGGATGTGGGTGTCACTGTCTAGGTCATTATTTACTCATTTCCCATAGGGCAACAACCATATCGTAGGTATGTAGGAAACAGCAGTTTCTTAGCCGAAAGAATGTTAGTGAGCAGATGGTTTTTCTAGCAATAAACGATGGTAATCATTCTTAATTGCAACTTATTTTTATTGAATTCAAAGTCCACCATCTGCCATGTCAGGATTTGAACCTGGGTTCCCTAAACATTATCTGGGTCTCTGGATTAATAGCCTGTAGATAATAGCACTGGGCATCACCTACCCCTTGGTGCTGACAAAACCTTCACCATGTCCTGTACACAGGATTACTTCAAAGTATCATGTTCAGTGAACAAGATTGGCTTGACATTGACATTAATGATGATGGGATCTTTAACAGGAGTCACCTTTATTACCCAAGCTATGAAAGATTCTTGCCTTTGTTTTGCATTCATGGGCTGGGCTCTTACCACAGTTGAAAAAAACCACCTATTGGATGAATATTTTCTCAGATCTGGAATTGGCATTCAAAGACATTTGATATACTGGAAATTTCAAATAGCCACTAGTTATCATGAGAAATCTTTAAAGGTTACAGCACAGAAGTACTTTTTGTATGAGTTATAGAGTCATAGAGATGTACAGCATGGAAACAGACCCATCGGTCCAACCCGTCCATGCCGACCAGATATCCCAATCTCGTCCCACCTGCCAACACCCGGCCCATATCCCTCCAAACCCTTCCTATTCATATACCCATCCAAATGCCTCTTAAATGTTGCAATTGTACCAGCCTCCACCACATCCTCTGGCAGCTCATTCCATACACATACCACCCTCTGCGTGAAAAGGTTGCCCCTTAGGTCTCTTTTATATCTTTCCCCTCTCACCCTAAACCTCTAGTTC
>NC_057741.1:24783551-24842186 GCF_004010195.1 Chiloscyllium plagiosum | reverse complement strand
ACTCAATCAAGTTTGTGAGACATGATTTCCCATGCACAAAGCCATTTTGACTGTCCCGAATCAGTCCTTGCCTTTCCAAATGCATGTACATCCTGTCCCTCAGGATTCCCTCCAACAACTTGCTCACCGCTGACTTCAGGCTCACTGGTCTATAGTTCCCTGGCTTGTCTTTATCGCCCTTCTTAAACAGTGGCACCATGTTTGCCAACCTCCAGTCTTCCGGCACCTCATCTGTGACTATCGATGATACAAATATCTCAGCAAGAGGCCCAGCAGTCACTTCTCTAGCTTCCCACAGAGTTCTCGGGTCCTGATCAGGTCCTGGGGATTTATCCACCTTTAACTGTTTCAAGACATCCAGCACTTCCTCCTCTGTAATCTGGTCATTTTGCAAGATGTCACCATCTATTTCCCTACAGTCTATATCTTCCATATCCTTTTCCACAGTAAATACTGATGCAAAATATTCATTTAGTATCTCCCCCATTTTCTGTGGCTCCACACAAAGGCTGCCTTGCTGATCTTTGAGGGGCCCTATTCTCTCCCTAGTTACCCTTTTGTCCTTAATATATTTGTAAAACCCCTTTGAATTCTCTTTAATTCTATATGCCAAAGCGATCTCATGTCCCTGTCATAAAGTCATATAGCAAAGAAACAGACCCTTCAGTCCAACTCATCCTCGCTAACCAAGTTTCCTAAACTAAACTGGTCCCACTTGCTTGCATTTGGCCCATATCGCTCTAAACCTTTCCTATTCGTGTACGTGTCCAAATGTATTTTAAATGTTGTAACTGTATCTACCACTACCTCTGGCAGTTCATTCTGAGAAAGTGTATAAGGTATGAGCAGGTAGGGAAAGAGTTAATTTTTGGGTTTTATGAAACAAAGGCTCAGCTAGCAAGACTTGGATCAGATAAGAACTTGCAGTAAACAATGAAGTGCTGGAGGCAAAGGTGGTGAGTTAACAAGGTGAAAAAGCATTCATTATGTAAAGCCAATTAACAAGGCGAAAAAAGCATGCATAATGTGAAGCCAGTTAACAAGGTTAAGAACATCCATTGTATAACGCCAGATGGCTTGTATAACGCCAGTGTTGATGATCGCTGATTGTAAACGGTCACCCAGTCAATTTAGATGTTGCCTTACTTGGAAGCTGCTCCCTGTAAGTAACTATATATTTCCTTAAAAATCTGCTGTTCAAGAGAAAACTAAGATCTCATGTCTCTGTGCACATGGGCGATTATTGTCTCTCCCTCTAGGGCCCGGAATAAAGATGAAGGAGGTAAAGCCATACTGTTTCTCTGAGAGTTTTGTTTCGATGAGGCAGGAACAGGATGACAATTCCACACAGCGAACCCAATTAGAAAAGACCCATTTAGTTTTATTGTCCTTTTTGTAATTGAATAGGAATTAGGAGTTAACCTCACTGCCCGTGGCTGATAACGAGGGGTGTACTTTCATGGATTCCTATTCCTGCTCATTATTCAGAAACAACTTACACCCTGTGGAAAGGACAGAATCAAAGTGCAGAGTCCCCAGGGTCAGTCTAATCTGCTAAATCTGGATGGCTGGGTTCACACAAGGCCCAATTAGTGCCATTATTTACTTTTCTCTTCAAAGGCTTGCAAGAGTTTTCCTTTTCAAACATGCATCTGGTTTCCTTCTGGAAGTTTTTTTTATGTAGAATCCCAACAGTGTGGAAGTAGGCCATTTGGCCCATCGAGTCCACACTGACCTCCCTGAAAAACATCCTACCCAGACTCAGTTCCCTTTCCCTATAATCCTGCATTTCCCATGGCTAATCCATCTAACCTACACATCCCTGGACACTGTGGGCAATTTAGCATGGCTAATCCACCTAACCTGCACATCTTTGGACCGTGGAAGGAAACTGGAGCATCTGGAGGAAACCCACACAGACACAGGGAGTTGCTCGAGGTTGGAATTGAACCTGGGTCTCGGGTGCTGTGAAGCAGTAGTGCTAACCAATGAGCCACTGTGCCGCCTTCATTCTTTCAGGTGATGTATTCCAGATTGTTACAGCTTGTTGTACAAAAAATGATTACCAGTCCGTTGCCAATACCTTAAACTTGTGCCTTCTAGTTACCCACCCTCTGCTTGTGCAACTAGTTTCCCCACATCTACAACAACTTATCATAATTGTAACTACCATCATTATTCTCACAACTACAATGAATCTCCACTTAACCCTCTCTTCATCAAGATGTAGTCTGAACTTTTCCATTCATGAAACCGAAATAATAAATTATTGAGACTTTGAAGAAGTGCTTCGCCATGTGTACTTTGCAATTAAACATTGCAGAAGAACCCATAAACAGACCCTTCTACATAAATATAAAGCCCTAATGCTTTGTTCAGCAGTGCATCCTGGATATTTACAAAGTGGCTTTTACTAACATGGTGAGTGATGCACTCAAGCAGAGAATATGTGTATGCACTGTGTACCTGTAAAATAGTTGCATTGCAATCCAATTGCTTTGTCACTGTCCTCTCTATACAGTATAAAATTGTAAATACCCAAATATGGAAAAGGGAAGAGAAAATAAATCAATGTGCAAAAGTTCCTACCTCCAGCACAATAATCGTGCCCATAATCATGGAGTACATATCATACTGTGCCACAATTTTGGAAAGTGAGGAACTCATTAACTTCAAGGCATCCAAATACTGCCTCAATACCTTCTTTCCTAGGTTTGCGAGAGTCTCTGAAGTATTACCTTCGAAGTAAAGTTTTATCCAGGAACCATGAGATTTTTGTGCTATTCCAAATAGTTTGTACCCAACATCTGTAAATAACAACTTAGTTAGTCTGAGGGAAATTATTACAATGAAAGCATTCAACATTCTATTCCCTATAATAATCAGCTGTGGCCAAAGAAGGGCAAACCATTCCGATCCTCTCAGGAACATGAAACGTTTTACAGCTAGCAAGCCTGAAGGTAGCTTTAGGAAGGTGATGTATCTTTACTTTAAAGCAGGCACATGCCCAAGCTCATGATACAAATAAATCTTTGTTGTCCATTAATCAAACAATTATAGTATTTCATTTCCTTTTATTCCAGAAATCTAAAGTTTTCTAAAAAGTTCCTGTGGGACACCTTATAAAACACATTTGAAAACCTACTGCACTCCATCCATCTATCTATCTATCCAGAATTCAATCAATAAGTATTAATTTGCTAAATACAACTTAGTATTTAGAAGTGCCACATCAAGGTAGCTTCACACTAACAATCCTTAAATCATGGATTTCAAATGTTTATCCACAACTGACTAGTTCATTATTATACAATTTATAGCTGAACTTAATTGGTAGCACTCTTACCTCTGAACCATTTGTTCCAGTTTCACATCTGATTCCAATGCAAAAAGTACCAAGTCAAGAGACTGGATACTGAGTACTTTGTACTGAGTGAATGCTGGACTGTTTCTGATGCCATCTTTTGGATGAGGTGCTA
Source organism: Chiloscyllium plagiosum (assembly GCF_004010195.1). Lineage (NCBI taxonomy): Eukaryota > Metazoa > Chordata > Chondrichthyes > Orectolobiformes > Hemiscylliidae > Chiloscyllium > Chiloscyllium plagiosum. The sequence continues at coordinate 24,838,707 of NC_057741.1, read as the reverse complement.
AACCAAAGCTCCCCACCTGCTTACATCAGGTGCATGTGAAAGATTTTCAAATAAGACCAGGGGAATTAACACCAGTGTTCTGGCCAATATTTCTGGCCGTTACTCCATTGTGGTCTGTGAGCGTTTACAGTACATAAATTAGCTGTCGCATTTCCTACTTTACAGCAGTGACTACACATCATAAACTACTTAATTGGCTGTAAGCCCTGTGGTCATGAAAGGCACTATATAAATGTGAGTCTTGTTTGGTTTTAGTTTATGCTCTTCCCCTTCTTACATAATTTGCTCTTACCAACCTAGTTCATATATTTAAAAATGGCACTGAGAGCCTCTCTTACTTTTCTGGCTATTTCACAAGCCTAGGATGAATACAGTCAAGGTCCTGTGGCTTACCACCAAAATCTTTTTGAAAACCTATAAATGAGGTGATTTGAACATAGTAAAACACCGCAAGATTCTTCACGGGAGAATTATCAGATGAAATCTTACACATATCCAGATGTGAAGGCAGGAACTAAAAGCTTAGTCAAAGAAGTAAATTTTAAGAAGCATCTGAAATAAGGTAGCAAGGCAGCAAGAAATGTAGAAAATGAACTGCAGAACCTAGACAACATGGCTGCCAATAAAATTGGAAATACAAAAGGTCAGGGTTGGAGAAATGTAAAGCTGAAGTGTTGTAGAGCTTTTGGAGTTAGAGATTAGCAATCTGTTGAGGCAATGGAAATTGGAAATGTTCAATTCAAGTTTCTAGTAGGAAAGAAGCTAACATAGGTCATTGGGTGTGATGGCCAAAGGGCACTTAGTTAGCTGAGAATAGTCACAAGTGCAATAATTGGAAGGGTGGGTAACTTTATAAACTATTCTGACATTCCCCCATTGAGGGTAGATAACAACAGGGCTTTGCATGTGATTCAATTTGAATAAACTTGGAACAAGGAGGCTTGAAGGTGCATAGTGTGTGCCAGAGGTCAACATACTGTGATGGTAGAAATCTTAAAAATCTCACTGTGTATGTGCCTTAAAGAGCCAAAAGCACTTTATTTTCCAAAACTGACTATCAGGACAAAATGAAGGGGAATATTTTCTAAGCTCTCTAAGAAAAATTCGATTTTTGGTCTGACAATATTAAAACACATGACAGTAAAGTGAGCTGGCAAATGCTTATGACAAATACTCAACATCTCTAGCAGTTTTTAAACAAATCTCAAGAATTGCTTCTTACCTTTAGAAATTGACATGAAATCTTTCAAAATTCAGTGTGATGCTGGTCTGACCTTACCTTTTTCATATGTAGGAATACTTTCTTGAACCAGCTTACTAAGTTGGTATCCATTAAGATGCAAATATCTAAACTGTTCCCTTAAAGACCTTTCCTCAAGTACCCTTAGGATAAGACACCCCAAATTGTTCCTTGGAATAGGCAAACCCAGTCCTAACGCCAAAGTGGAGGTGAGGTCTGTCTGCTCAACATATTCAGAAACAGTGAATGAATCTGTAAGTTAGAGAATGAAATTGAATAATTATAGTATCTGAAAATTTAACATCAGACAAAACGTATTAACTCTAGATAATTTAATTCCCAACGAGGAAAAGGTAATAGCAGAGTTCCACTTAAAATGCATCATATTCTGGCCTACAAAAACACATGAGAATTTTCAAGAGCCAGGCTTACAATTTACGATGAATTAGTAATCAGTGCCAGTTTTTTCAAAACAAAAAAGATCGACGTTATACGAGTCCTTGGCCAAAGCTGTTCACATGTAACAGACCTGGTTAAAAGTCTCAGCAGCAATATATTTGTAACTAAGTTAATGTAATGAAACAAAAACAAACTTTTCATCAGATCTATGGGTGGCACGGTGGCTCAGTGGTTAGCACTGCTGCCTCACTGTGTCAGGGACCCGGGTTTGAATCCCGCCTTAGGTGACTGTCTGTGTGGAGTTTGCACATTCTCCCCGTGTCAGTGTGGGTTTCCTCCGGGTGCTCCGGTTTCCTCCCACAACCCAAAGATCAAGCGCATTTGCCGGGCTAAATTGCCCATAGTGTTAGGTACATTAGTCAGGGTTAAATATAGGGTAGGGGAATGTGTTGGTCAGGTGACTTGGCCATGCTAAATTGCCCATAGTGTTCAGGGATGTGTAGGTTAGGTGAATTAGTCAGGGTTAAATATAGGGTAGGGGCATGGGTCTGGGTGAGTTGCTTTTCAGAGGGGTCGGTGTGGACTTGTTGGGCCAAATGGCCTGTTTCCACACTGTGGGGATTCTAAGAACTGGTGAAGCATCACCAGACTTGAAACGTTAACTCTGCTTTCTACTCACAGATGCTACCAGCAATTTCTGTTTTTGTTTCAGATATCCAGCATCTGCAGTTTTTATTTTATTTTATTATTAATTTTAATATTATGTAACATGGTCTTCTTTAACGATATTCCAAGTCATTCCATAATGGATGTGTATTCTACCTGTATGCTGGAACATAGCTGTCAATGATAACCTTGTTTCGTTATTAAGAGCTAGAGACATCCTGGAAGCAGGAATTTTCTATAGTTGAATGACACAAAATGGGGAATACTTTCTATAGATCATTTGCGCCATGACACCAAGCAGGACAATGATAATTCTAAATGGTACTAAATGTGGGTGCTTGCAAACTTATTAACTTTTTGCGTTTTGTTTCCCTGCAAGATTATAAGTTATCAACCAGAATACTAACTGTTAAAATATAATTTTATAAATAGAAATTAAAATTTAATTTTCATAAATACTTATATAATCAAGTAGGAAAACCTAGAAGTAAAACACAGTATAGAAAATATATCAAGACAGAGAGATTTTAGGAGGTCATGACAAGTTTTGCTGCATATACTAGCCAAAAGCCAAGAGTCAGAATTAAAATCCCTACAGTATGGAAACAGGCCCTTCAACCAAACGAGTCCACACCGATCCTCCAAAGAGTAACCCACCCAGACCCATTCCCCTACATTTACCCCTGACTAATAACCTGCACAATGGGCTATTTAGCATGGTCAATTCACCTAAGTTGCACATTTTTGGATTGTGGGAGGAAAGCTGAGCAAAACCCACGCAGACACGAGGAGAATATGCAAACTCCACACAGACAATCGCCCGAGGCTGGAATCGAACCCGGGTTCTTGGTGCTGTGAGGCAGCAGTGCTAACCACTAAGCCACCGTGCTGCCCGAGTTTTTAAAAAAATTGTCTTATCCCTAACCCCAGTCCTCAGATCTTGAATGCTGTCTATGAGAAACTGGTGCAAGAATGGACTTTAGGTGAGTCGGTCTGTGGGTTAAGAAAGCATGATGTAAACCCTTGATACAGTAATAAATACGAAGGGTATTACGTAACTTTGACAGGTTAGGAACAGAAGGATATGTAGACTAGAGAGAGAGAGAAAGACAGACAGACAGAAAAATAAAGGAACAAAAACAGAATTTGCTGGAAAAGCTCAGTGGATCTGGCAGAATCTGTGAAGAGAAATCAGAGTTAACATTTTGGGTCCGGTGACCCTTCCTCAGGGTATGAAATATTAACTCTGATTTCTCTTCACAGATGTTGCCAGACCTGCTGAGCGTTTCCAGCAACTTCCAATTTTGTTTCTGATTTACAGCATCCACAGGTCCCTATTTATTTTTTCAAAAAATAAAGGAGCTTGTGGACCAAAAGATCTAAAAAGAAAAGTCATTATGTAATCGCCATCCAGTCATAGTACAGGAAATATAGGAAGTGTATAGTCGACGTTATACTATAAATCACTACCTGTGTTCATTGCTATAGCTTACCTGAAAACTTAATAAACGTGTTTTGATTTGATCTTATTAAAAATAGTCTTGAGGCTGAACTTATTGTCAATCCATTGTCAAAATGATAAGGGGCTCAAAATCAACATTGTAGTACAGTACTACTAATAACGTGGTTAAGTTTAGCTAACTGAAGATGGCTCGAATACAGTGCAAGCTGTATTGCAAATGGCTGCTTTACTTCTCTCCTACGTACAATGTTCTTCTGGATTTCTGTCCTCCCACACTTAAACAGTGCAATGACATCAACACTGCACTCTCTTCTGAATCCAAAGTATGTGGGTTCAACTTCCCACTCCAAGTTAGTAAACTAATTAAATACAGATGCTGTTTCAAAAGAATAATTTATCTTATCATCCCACATGCAATCTGAATTACATATAATTCAATACAGAAGAGATGTAACTGGTTGCTCCATGTGGGCAGGCAATATTCAGTGTCTTGAAGAAACTCCTTCACTTCACACTTTCCAAGATAATTACTGTACTAACGCAAGAATAAATTAAGGGTGAAGGCAGTTAATAGGACAGAAACAGAGAAAAAGAAGTTGATAATGTGTTAAAATATTGCTTTTGCCACTGGGTTCAAATGCAATCCACAATGTTGGATAAACGTTTCCTCTCAAACTACATAAACTTAAATGGTCTAAGTAACATGAATTTAGGCAGTCCAACAGGTATCTGCTTTTAACACAAAACTGGCCTCAATTCATCAATATCAGCATTAATCGGAGTGTTACTTCCCTGATTTGATGCAATAAATAGACAACTTACATCTTCATTTAGCGAAATGTTTTCAAAATCAGTAAGCAGTTAAACAGAAAGGATTGGTGATGGAGAAGTCAAAATTGAAAATTATTTACAACTATTTTTTGATCTTTCTAATTAAGTTGTAATGTTTTACATTCATTTAAAATTTCCACAGAGCTAAGCAACAGTCATGGCTTGAATATAATTAGGATGATTTAATCAAGAAAAGTTGGAATTATAAAATTAAAACAGAAATACTCGAAAGGCTTAGCAGCAAAAGATCTAAAATAATCAAACACATCAGACAACAGAATTGTTACAGTGTTCATTCAAAGCGGTTTCCTGATCCTCACCTTTCTTGCTGAAAGCAGGACTGAGAAGAACCAATGGAGTGTTCACTTCATGACTTGAAGCTCCTCCATGACTACCTGTGTCTGACATTCCATGATCTCCGCACAATATCAATAAACTAGTCAGAGTCGTTTCACCTTGCTGCAAATTACCATTCAAAACAAAAAGACAAACTTTATACCAAAACACAGGGTATAATTTGCAACACATTTCAAATATATTTTTTAAAATGTAAAAACATGCAATATTCCTAACATTTCCAAGTAGAAATATGTTCTTTAACTTGAATTTTCATTAATGCAGTATTCTTTACTACAGGCTCACATCTAGGAATCACACAACATCAGGTTATAATCCAACAGGTTTTTTGGAAGTATATGCTTTTGAAGCGCAGCTCCTTCGTCAGGTAGTCAGTGGAGCAGGAGCATGGGACACAGAATTTATAGTGAAAGATCAAAGTGTCATGCAACTGATGTGATGTATTGAACAAACCTAGATTGCTGTTAAGTCTTTCTACGTGATTTACTATAAATTCTGTGTCCTCTGATCCTGCCTCACTAGTTACCTAAAGAAGGAGCAATGCTCTGAAAGTTAGTGCTTCCAAATAAACCTGTTGGACTATAACCTGGTGTTGTGAGATTTTTAACTTTGTCCACCCCAGTCCAACACCGGCACTTCCATATCATCAAAAACTAGGGAAGATGCTTAGGAACTGGGCGACAGGTTTAGATAGTAGATTTGGATTGGCTCAGGCTTGGAAGGACGAAGGGCCTGTTCCTGGGCTGTAAATTTTCTTTGTTCCTTTACAGAACAGATTTAGTGAAGAAAAGAGAACTGTAGGATGGGAGGAAAAGGATAAAAGCTAGAAGGAAAATGATGAAACAGTAACTAAGGAGGACTGAACATTAATAACTCTTCAAAAGTATTAGTAACTTCTTGGTGAATCTGCACAGTTCAACCTCCAGAATTAACACATCTTTCTAGATGTTTGGTTTGCAAAATTGAACACAGTACTCCAGTTTAGCTCTGGCCAAAATTCTTTGCAACTGAAGGACCACATTCTCATTTCCGAATTCAAAATTCCCTTTCCAGTTCTGGTCGCACATTTAAAGGAAAGGTATTATTAAGCTGGAGAGGGTTCAGAAGAGATTTACCAGGATGTTGCTGGGTATGGAAGAGTTGAGTTGTAAGGAAAGGCTAGATAGGTTGCCACTTATTTCACTGGAGAAATACAAGTTGAGGGGCAACCTTATATAAGTTTACAAAATCATGAGGAATATAGATATGGTTAATGATAGGTGTCCTTTCCCTTGGATGGGAGATTTCAAGACTAAGGGACGCCTTTATAAGGTGGGAAGAGAGCGATTTAAAAAGATATGGAAGGCAAATTTTTTTACATAGAGGGTGGTTCGCGTGTGGAATGAACGTCCTGAGAATGTGGGCAGAATTATAACATTTAAAAGACATTTGGATAAGTACATGAATAGGAAAGGTTTGGAGGGATATGGGCCAGGAGCAGGCAGGTGGGACTAGTTTAGTTTGGGATTATGTTCGGTAGGGACGGGTTGGACCGAAGGGTCTGTTTCCATGGTGTATGATTCTATAAAGGTCAACATTCCACTAGCCATTATAACATGAGTGAAAAGTTTACTTGTACAAACCTTGGACAGTAGTTCCATGTGAATCTTCTGAACAATGTTATCCATTTCACTGAGTTTTGGTCCAACCAGGTGACTATCTGGTCCAGCCAGATGACCAATATGATCTAATCCAAGGTAATGCAAAATTAATAAATCCCAGTCACTTCTTTTTAATACATTGTCCAGATGGCGTGTTACATTATGATCCACCTGTTAAGAAAAAATGCATCGGTAATGGAAAGTCACAATCTGCAATAACAGTCAATATAGTAGTATACATCTACACCTATTGTTTAGCCGAGAGAAATTAAAAGTCTTCACTTTTTCTGGGACTACAGGATGAAACCTGTTTTCCACAAGATGGAAACATCTACATCAAAAGAACTTTTGTACTAAACATCTGAACACAATTATTTTTCTAATAATCAATGAAACAAGGACATGAGTTTGCATGAAGAGAGCTAATTTATACATTTTCGCATCCTGAGGATGCTTTACAACCAATTAATTATTTTAGAAGTACAAACATATGCCATCAACTCAAATGTGGCAGCCAATTTACACAATATCCAATAAACAGCAATGGGATCAATGATCAATTGAAATATTTTTGTGGGGTTTGTACAGTGATCTGTGTTCACGAAGATTCTGGAAAAACTCTCCTAGAAATACACATCAATTTAATATTTTCATGAATATGCTTATTAAATATAGGAGTGGGAAGAGGCCATTCGGTCCATTTAACTTGCTCCAACATTCGATAGGATCACGGCTGATCTGAATATGGCCTTAGGTCACTTTTCTGCTTGTCTTGCGCCCAAAACCCTCAGCACCCTTGCCATTCAGAAATATGTCTAACTCAGTCAATGATACAGCCTCCATCATTCTCTGCGAAAGGCAATTCCAAAATTTAATGACTCTCAGAGATAAAACACCTCCTCTGTGTTAAATTTTAGTAACTGGGCCCAAAGTGCCAGATTCCCCACATCAGAAAACACCTTGCTGTATCTAAACTGTCAAGCTCTGCAAAATCATACAAGCTAAAATAAGGTACCTACTAAATCTTTTAAACCCCAATTAGTGTAGGTTCAACAAAATAATATTTCGTAAAACAGTCCCCTCATCCCAAGAACCAGCCTAGTAAATCTTTTCTGAATTACTTCAAATGCAAGAATGTCCCTCCTAAAATAACAAGACCAATATGGTACACAGTACTCCAGGTCCAGTCTCACCAATGTTCAGCACAGCTGTTACAAGGGTTCCCTACTTTTATACTCCATCCACTTTACAATAAAGGCCAAAAATTTCAATTTGTCTTATTAATTACTTGCTGTATCTGCGTGTACCTGCTGTACCTAACTTTTTGTGATTTATGTACAAGGCCACCCAAGCCCTCTGTACTAATGCATTATGCAGTCTCTCTCTAATTAAATAATATTCAGCTTTTTTAATCTTCCTACCAAAGAAGATAAGTTCATAATTTCTCTCAATACATCTGCCAAATTTTTGCCTACTCATTTAAGTTATGTACATTGCTTAGCAGATGTCGTTCCGCCTCAGAACCCGCTTTCTACTTATCTTTGTATCATAGGCAATTTCAGCTACAATAGTTAGTCCCTACGCCAGATTTATTAACATAGACCGTGAATAGTCGAGTACCCAGACCGATTCCTGTTGTGCTCCATTAATTACAGCTTGAAATGTGTTGCTGGAAAAGTGCAGCAGGTCAGGCAGCATTCAAAGAGCAGGAGAATCGACGTTTCGGGCATGAGCCCTTCTTCCTGAAGAAGAGCTCATGCCCGAAACGTCGATTCTCCTGCTCCTTGGATGCTGCCTGACCTGCTGCGCTTTTCCAGCAACACATTTTCAGCTCTGATCTCCAGCATCTGCAGTCCTCACTTTCTCCTATTAGTTACAGCTTGCAAACCTGAAAATAACCGGACTCTGTTTCCTGTTAGTTAGCCAATCCTCAATCCACACTAATACATCACACCCAAAACATTTACTCTTACTTTTGGCACCTACTACCTGTATTGCTTTTTTGGTTCTCCAAATGCACTACATTCACTGGTTCCTCTTTATCCACCCTGTTTGGTACATCCTCAAGAAACAACTTTGTCAAATCTGACTTTCCTTTCACAAAACCACATCAGCTCTGCCCAATTCCATTTTGATTTTGAAAATATCCAGCTATTACCTCTACAAAAATGGATTCTTAATTTTCCCAATAACAGATGTTAATGTTTCCTGATTGCTGTTGCCCTCCTTTCTACAGTCAAACTGTAGTGACCTGTACAGAACCTGGGGAATTTTGGAAGATGATAACCACCCTTCCACTACTTCTAAAGCCAATTCTTTTAAGAGCCTGAGATTCAGGCTATCAGATTCAGGGAATTGCCGGTCTTCCATCCCATTAGTTTCCTTGTATGTTTTCACTGGAGATCGTAATTGGTTTAAATTCCATGCTCCTTTTTGTTTTCTGTTTTTATTTTACTTCTTGTGACTTCTCCTTGAAGACAGACAAAATACTTGGTCAAAGCCTGTTTATATCTGAGAGTTTTGTTTATTTTTGTAAACTTGTAAAAATGTTAAATTTCTAATAAAAATATCTATAAAAAAAAAGCCTCTGACATTTGCTGGTTTGCCATTATTAATTCTGCAGTATCACCCTCTAAGATGCTTAGTTTAACTCCACTTATAAAGATTTCAACTATATGTTTTTTATACTACTTTTTATTTTTCCTCACAACTCGAATTTCTCCCCCTTTATTATATTTTTAGCCATCCTTTGGTGGTTTCTACAATGTTCCCAATCTTCATGGCTACCATTAATCTTTGCAGTACATCTTTTCTTTCAGCATGATACTACCCTTAAAAGCTTAATTAGCCCTAAATGGTGTATCCTCTCAGAGTCTTTCTTTCTCAGCGGAATACATCTTTGTTGAGAGTCATGAAATAGCTTCTTCAATGTTGCTGTACAAGAGCACATGGTTTTGTTGTACATGAAAAGGGAACACAGTGTAGGGGTAACATATTGCATGGTTAACAAAGTGGTTAGTTAACAGGTTGCAGTAAGTCGGGATAAATAGATTGCTTTTTGGGTTGGTGAGTTGTAACTATTGGGAGTATCGCAAAGGTCACTGTTGGCTTCTGAACTATTTAGAATCTACATCAATCACTTGGAAAGGCAGACTGATTTATGCTTGCTACATTTACCAATGACACCAGGGAAGGTAGGAACAAAAAGAGAAATTACTAGGAAAGCTCAGCAGGTCTGGCAGCATCAGTGGAGAGAAATCAGTTAACATAGTTTAGGAAGGAAGACCGCAAGAGGAAGTAGAGAGTCTGCAAAGGGATGTTAAGACAGGTTAAGTCATTAGGAATGGAAAATAACTGGCAGATGGAGTACAACATGGGAAAATGTGAACTTGTCCATTTTGGCAGCAAGATTAGAAAAACAGTATGTTATGTAAATAGATAGAAACTTTAGTGTTCTGGTACAAGAATTACAGCAAGTTAATGTACAGTACAACAAGTGATTAGGAAGACAAAGGTAATACCAATGTTTATTGCAAATGGAATGGAATATAAAAGTAGACAACTGCAGCCACACAGGCAGTTGGTTAGACTGCATCTAAAGTATTATTTCGAGTTTTGGTTTTTTTGATAAAGATATAACTACCTCAGAAGCAGTTTGGAGATGGTTCAATCAATTCACCCCTGGCTTAAATGGCTACCATGTGAAAGGTTGAACAAACTAGGCCTTTGTCCTGTGGAACGTAGAAGAATGAGAAGTGATCTTACTGAAACATACAAAGTCGGGAGGGAACTACATTAGGTAGATACCAAGAGGAGGTCTCCTTATATGGGGAGCTCAAACTAGGGGGCATACATTAAGAATAATAGTTCTCCCTTTTAAAACATAGATGATGAGAAATGCTAACTCTTATAGGGTCATTACAGAGTAGGTTTCCCTTTCACAGAAAGCAACGAAGGCCAAGATAGATACATTTTTGACAGTCAAGGGTCATAAGGCTGCACACAGGAAAGGGGAGAGGAGACCATACCCAGTTCATCCATGATGTGATTGAGTAATGCAGCAAGCTTGAAGGGTCAATGGCCTACTCCTGTTCCTTTGTCTGCTACTGTCTCACTATTATGTGAAATTTTAACCATTTTTCCTGACTCACAAACCAACTCTGCACATCTTGATATTTGCATGCATTTAAGTTTAATAAACTAAATTTTAGATCCACATTTCTCACTCTTAAAATGAACATGAAACTGTGTTGTAATTATTCTTACCTGGGGGATCCTTCACTATGAACTCATTAATTAGTCCTGTCTCATTACACATACTTGTCCCCAGCTGGATGCAGAATGTATTGTTCTGAGAAGGTTTGCCAATTTCAATCACCCAGTTACATCTGCCATTTCAATTTTTCTAATATATGTTGAAGATTAAACACGTACAACACCCAATCATGCATCAATTACAAATCGGAGGCTCTGTAACTAAACTTCAGATTCTGGTCAAGCTTTTTGATCTTTCCCAAGTGATGCTTTTGCAAAAGTAAAACTGTTGGTAGCTTAAAACTAAAAGGAAATTGATATTTTAAAATGTTTAAGTTTAAATTTTGGTTTTATGCAGCATTAAGTTTCAATCTTTCCTTTGGGCTGAAAATAAACATTGAAGGGGTTGGGAAGACAGGATGGAACATCTTTCTAAGAAGACTTTCCCTGACTGCTCCTGAGGTTACCTTGATCTCCTTATTGTGTTACCATTCCAGCTCCTGTAAAAGCTCCATTTGATCAGAACCAACTGCTTTAAATGGGAATTTATTTCACATTAATCAAAGAAACACTGTTTAGCCTCTTGCTCCATTTAAACACATGCACAAGCATTTTTTGCTTCCTTTCTCTGATAAAAATCAATTTGCACAGTGAATTGAATTGGTTATATTGAGGCCTTGATATCCAAAATATCTGGACAGGCCTCAAACATTCGGACAAAAATCACCCACATTTGGTCCAACACAAAACGTGTCGAAAGTTTACTTACCTCAGTATAATCAGACACAAAGAAAGAAGTAGTCCCATCATATTCTACAAAGTGATCTGGAAACAGTCGAATCCAAGTGTCATCACCGTAGAACATGATTCTTTTTCCAGCACTTTTTACCTGCCAGATCAGATTGTCTTCCAGCAGAGTAGGAGAATTCAAGTTCATGACGACATCAATAAATCCAGGAATTCTGCCAGTCATCATTGCCTAAACAGACCCATACAGTTCACAGATAAACACTGGACTATTTCATGCATTTCAATAAATATGTCCAAAGTACAGCATTAGTTTTCAAATCCTATTGTATAAAATATTCAAAGTTGAAAAATAATACCAGTTTCTCTTACAGCTCCGAATGAACCAGAATCTTTTAGTTCAAGAGTTGCCAGTATAACGCCCATGTTAAAAAACATAATAGAAGAATAAGTCAGCTGGTTATCTAACAGTCAGCCAGCCAATCACAGGTAGTACTTAAGTTCATAAAAACCAGGATATAATTAACACGCAACTGAAGCAACATGGATTGATAGCTGGCAAAAACTGACAAAAGCCCAACATTTCAAAAAATAACAGAATACGTTGATTTGTCCAGTCTATTAGAATATATTCTTTCAACATTATACACCACTCAGTCATGCATCAATTAGGAAAGGAAACTGCCAGGAGATCGATGTGAGGTACAGAGTTCCTCACTTTAGGTTGCCCCAGCTTAAGTTAGTTTGATGTAATGGTGGATTTTTAAAGGGGACTGGAATTCATATTTGCATTAATGTTGTTCCACAGCAAACATGATATAGGGTTGTGTGACCTGATTGGTGCAGTTTTAGAGGGGCCTCCTCTGCTTTATGACTCTCTCACTCAACAATCACAGCGAGTGTTCGGGAAAGGGAAGCAGGAAGGTCAGTTAGCAGGAATGGTAAAGAACAGTGAGCAAGAACTAAGTATATTTCTTAAGGTAACATCTTAAGAGATAAGTGTATTTCTTTTTTATTTTATTTTAAAGTCATTTGATTTATCAAAATATCAGGTATATCTTTAAACCTATAAGACAAAATACATTTTTTTCAGATAGTAAAGATCCAACAGAATCCAAACAAAATTTACTATGGTTAAAATGGGAAAATGTAATTCACCTTTCACTTAAAGTTACACTTTTCAGGAGCACAGCAACAATATTAAACAAGGAATTACTGTCATGAAATAGACCAAAAAAATGACAGATAGAATTATGGAAAAATAGAAAAGTGAATAAATTAGAGTTTGAAATTAAAAAAGATAAACTGCACGTTCAATTAGGGACAGCTAAGCTATATGGCATCAGATTCATAAGACATTAAAAGCCACACCGCAAGTGATGTGGGGCCCAAATAAAACTAATGGAATAGTCGAATTTTGTGGCAAGACATATAGAATATAAAATTCCCAATGTAATGATAAATCATTCAACATTAGAGGAAAATTAACTTTTTCAATTCTTACCTTAATTCTGGGCATTGTGACTGTTGGCGGCCAAGCTTTAGCAATAAAGCTGAGAGAAGAACCATGTTCAACCATATGTCGTGTATATGGCATGAACTGTCGTCCTTTTGGTCCAAACACAAAGTCTTCTCTCAGAGCATCCACCAACATAATAACAACCTTTCCAAACAACGGAGATGGCAGTTTTGTCCAGTTTGAAGCAAGACCTAAGTCAAAAGAACAAACAGGTAGTTTATTCATATTTTAACTTAAAAATAATTTGATATCCCTTGCACTGTTCACAAGTAAATTGGTATTTTCAGCTACAGTGTAAAACATAGCTGCTAATTGTGACTATCCTTTTCAAGCCCCTGCTCAGTTACTCCACATGAGGCTTGTTCAATTAAGATATAGGCTCAAGTTTAGATTAGATTCCCTACAGTGTGGAAACAGATCCTTTGGCCCCACACCGACCCTCCAAAGAGCAACCCACCCAGACCCATTACCCTACATTTACCCCTGACTAATGCACCTAACACTACAGGCAATTTAACATGGCCAATTCACCTAATCTGCACAACTTTGGACTGCAGGAGGAAACCCACGCAGACACAGGGAGAAGGTGCAAACTCCACACAGACAATCACCAGAGGTTGGAATCGAACCTGGGACCTTGGTGCTATGAGGCAGCAGTGCTAACCACTGAGTCATCATGCTGCCTCATAGCACTATTTCTGATGTTAGCTTAAAGAATCTCAAGAGCTTTGTCAGGCATCATCTATCATATGAATTAAATTTCTGCATTTCAATATAATTCAAGCGTCATTGCATACTCCTTTTTTATCCACTTGTGGGTGTCGCTGGCTGAGCCAACATTTATTGCCTGTTCCTAGTTACCCTCAAGAGGGTGGTGGTCAACCGTCCTCTTGAACTGCTGTAGTCAACATGCTGTAGGTTGACCCACAATGCCCTTAGGGATGGTATACCAGAATTTTGACCTAGCAGCAGGGAAAAACAGCAATGTATTTCCAAATTAGGAAGGTGAGTGGTTTGGAGGGGAACATGCAGGAAGTGGTGTTCCAATGTATCTGTTGCCCTTGTCTGTCCAAATGGATGTGGTTGTGGGTTTGGAAGGTGCTAAGGATCTCTGTTGAATTTCTGCAGTGTATCTTGTAGATAGTGCACACTGCTGCTACTGATTGTTGTTGGTGGAGGGAGTGGATACTTGTGGATATGGTGCTGATCAAGCAGGCTGCTTTGTCCTGAATATCAAGTTTCTTGAATTATTAGAGTTGTGTATGTCCAGGCAAATGAGGAGAATTCTATTAAACTCCTGACTTGTGCTTTGTAGATGGTAAATATGCTTTGGAGAGTCAGGTGGTGAGTTTCTTGTTGCAGTATTCCCAGCTTCTAACAGCTCTGGTAGCCACTGTATTCATATGGTGAGCTGAGTTATGTTTCTGGTCAATGGTAACCTGCATGATGTTGATGGTGGGGATTCAGTAATGGTAACACTATTGAATGTCAAGGGGCAGTGGTTAGATTTTCCCTTATTGAAGATGGTCACTGCCTGGCATTTGTGTGGTGCAAATGTTACTTGCCACTGGCAACCCAATATTGTCCAGATCTTGTTGCATTTATACATGGACTGTTTCAATATCTGAGGAGTCACGGATGTTGCTAAACATTGGGAATATTTGCTAATGTTTGCACATTCTGACCTTAAGGTGGACAGAACGTCATTGATGAAGCAGCTGTAGATGAGTGGGCCTAGGATACTACCATGAGGAACTTCTGCAGAGATGTCCTGGAGCTGAGATGACTGACCTCTAACCCGGCACCACCTTCTTGAACGTCTCCCACCTGCCCATCTTCCTCCCCACCTATTCTGCTCCACCCTCCATTCTGATCGATCATCACCTCCAACCTGCATCCAGCTATCGGCTTTCCTAGCTACCTTCCCCTCCCTCCAGCCCCAACCCCGCCATTTATCTCTCAGCCAACCTGCCCCCCCCCCCCCCAACACACCAGTCTCCTGCCCCGCTGTGCTTTTCTAGCGCCACAGTTTTTGATTATGATCTCCAGCATCTGCAATCCTCACTTTCTCCTGACCTCCAACAACCATGACCATCTTGCTATGTGCCAGGTATGTCTCCAACCAGTGGTATTTTCCCTACTTACCATTGTTTCCAATTTTGTATCACCTGTATCTCCAAATTGTGTCAAAATGATGACTTATAATATGAGATTATCACTGCCTCTTTTCATAAACCACCATTATTTTCCCTTTTCCACAGTCCTAGGCACAGATAATGTTAAAGGATGCTCCAAAGGTATCAGCTAAAATAATGTACCCTCGATCTAAATTCAAAATTACAGAAGTGTTTATAAATCTCTCAATTTGAATGGGTAGAAATGCAACAAAAAAAAGGCAGCAAATGTACTAAATTAAATAACAACACTGAGTGACACTCACCGGGCCTTTAAACGGTTCATCTTTGCCTCAAAAGTGTGGTACTTCAAAATTTTGAATATATTGAAATGTTTATGCAAATTGTTGAAGCAATGTAAACCACCATACAGCACAACTTGCCTGAAATGTAATTGTGCTGTTCATCCACACTTTCAAATCTAAAAAGCTGATTCTCAATTTTAAGCCAGGTAGACTTAATACTCAGTTATTGACTTATAATGAAGAACAAGGACAATGTTAATTTTTACAACTCTAAAACAACAAGCTGAAGGATAGGGAGACGAGCTATATAAATGACCACTAAAGTAATGCCGACCTTTCTTACCCCATTAGTTCAACACCAAATATAATGGGTTTACTGTGCTACTCAAATATGTTAGCATTTAGAAATGTTACAATTTAGGCGTTTTGTTCTATTGTCTGTGAAACAGTGGTGCACACAGATTAGGAAACGAGACATTTACTTTGTTCTGCTGTCCATCAAACAGGTAAAGAAATAATCAGATACAATATCAAACAGAACAAGTGATTCATCGACTGTATCAGAAACTCAGAGGTATTTAGCCCAAGCAATTCAAGCTTTAATACATAGAACCGCCATCTCACAAAGAACTGCACAGGGATGTTGAACCAAAGCAGCATATGGTACATCGGTTCTTATTATCACTGAAATAGTGGCCTGTGTATCAGTAGAAGAAAAAGTGCGGCAGATCTAGCCTTGCCGCTGCCTTATGTTACTGTCTGCATTGGCCTCAGTAGCACATGTGTGGAATTAATGCTCAAGTGGCAGTGGGTGGAGACAGGGAAGCAGCAGCATTGCAGGGCATTGGGTGCAGGGACAGGGAAGTGGCAGCATTGCAGGGCACTTGGTGCAGGGACAGGGAAGTGGCTGCATTGCAGGGTATTGGGTGCAGGGACAGGGAAGTGGCAGCATTGCAGGGTATTGGGTGCAGGGACAGGGAAGTGGCTGCATTGCATCGCACTTCATGCAGGGACAGGGAAGTGGCTGCATTGCAGGACATTGGGTGCAGGGGCAGGGAAGTGGCTGCATTGCAGGCCATTGGGTGCAGGGGCAGGGAAGTGGCTGTATTGCAGGGTATTGGGTGCAAGGATAGGGAAGTGGCTGCATTGCAGGGCATTGGGTGCAGGGACAGGGAAGTGGCTGCATTGCAGCGCACTTCATGCAGGGACAGGGAAGTGGCTGCATTGCAGGGCACTTGGTGCAGGGACAGGGAAGTGGCTGCATTGCAGGGCACTTGGTGCAGGGACAGGGAAGTGGCTGCATTGCAGCGCACTTCATGCAGGGACAGGGAAGTGGCTGCATTGCAGCGCACTTCATGCAGGGACAGGGAAGTGGCTGCATTGCAGCGCACTTCATGCAGGGACAGGGAAGTGGCTGCATTGCAGGGCACTTCATGCAGGGACAGGGAAGTGGCTGCATTGCAGGGCACTTGGTGCAGGGACAGGGAAGTGGCTGCATTGCAGGGCAGTTCGTGCAGGGACACACAAGTGGCTTCATTGCAGGGTATTGGGTTCAGGGACAAGGAAGTGGCTTCATTGCATGGCACTTGGTGCAGGGACAGGGAAGTGGCTTCATTGCAGGGCACACTTGGTGCAGGGACAGGGAAGTGGCTTCATTGCAGGGCACTTGGTGCAGGGACAGGGAAGTGGTTTCATTGCAGGGCACTTGGTGCAGGGACAGGGAAGTGGCTTCATTGCAGGGACAGGGAAGTGGCTGCATTGCAGGGTATTGGGTGCAGGGACAGGGAAGTGGCTTCATTGCAGGGTATTGGGTGCAGGGACAGGGAAGTGGCTGCATTGCAGGGCACTTGGTGCAGGGACAGGGGAGTGGCTTCATTGCAGGGTATTGGGTGCAGGGACAGGGAAGTGGCTTCATTGCAGGGTATTGGGTGTAGGGACAGGGAAGTGGCTTCATTGCAGGGTATTGGGTGCAGGGACAGGGAAGTGGCTGCATTGCAGGGCACTTGGTGCAGGGACAGGGAAGTGGCTGGTTTCCAAGCCGGCGCTCAGGGCGAGTGAGCGGGAGTATGTGGGACCGATCCCTGCGGCCGGGCCCACTCTGCAGACCGGGGTTACCTAGCGCAGGCTCTCCCGGGATCTCCGACACCTTGGCTTTCGCGGATCCAAATGACTTCAACGGGCTGGGGAAGAATCCGTGCAGGAAGACGGCCATCCCGAAGAGAAGTCCCAGGAGGCCGCAGCAAGCGAACAGCGAAGACCGGAGCCTCATCGTCCCAGCGCCGGCCTAGCCGGACTGCGCAGGCGCGGGGGAACCGGGCCGTGTCGGAGGTGGGACCAATCAGAATTAGGGGCGTGGCCAGTTGCCTTGGGGCGAGGAGTTCTCTGTAGGCGGGGTCAGGCTGTCGGGGGGCGGGGCCACACGTCTGGGGGGCGGGGTCAGCTAACCCGGTCTGTTCCGTGTGGAGGGCGGAGCCATGCTGTTCGGGGGGCGGGGTCAAGCACCTTTCACCTTTGGCGCAAAAAACCTTCCCACATTAAACCTATTCCCCTGAAGTATTTGAAATTTCCATCCTGGGACAAAGACTGCTGAGGGGTGACCTTACAGAGGTTTATAAAATCATGAGGGGCATGGACAGGATAAATAGACAATGTCTTTTCCCTGGGGTGGGGGACTCCAGAACTACAGAGCGTAGGTTTAGGGTGAGAGGGAAAAGATATAAAAGAGACCTAAGGGGCAACTTTTTCACGCAGAGGCACGTATATGGAATGAGCTGCCAGAGGTGGTTGTGGAGGCTGGTACAATTACAACATTTAAAAGGCATCTGGATGGGTATATGAATAGGAAGGGTTTAGAGGCATATGGGCTAAGTGCTGGCAAAAGGGACTAGATTAGGTTGGGGTATCTGGTTGGCATGGATGAGTTGGACCGAAGGGTCTGTTTCCATGCTGTACATCTCTCTGATTCTCTGACTCTATATATGCCTCTTATAATTTTATGTACTTCTATCGGGTCGCCACTCAGCCTCTGACCCTCTAGTGAAAACAATCCAAGTTTGTCCAACCTCTCCTTTAGGTGGCATCTTCCTGGACAGCCTACAGCCCAGAGGACTTAACATTGAGTTCTCCAATTTCAAATAACCTCCCTTCCCATCCCTGACTCCCTTTCGAGCCCCTCCCACTGCCTTCAATTCCTATGATTGATCCTGCCTTCCAACTCCCATCGACCAACTAGTTCATACCCTCTACCTGTATCTGTGTTCAGCTATGCTTACCTGACCACCTCCCCCTCTCCCCACTCAAAACTCTCCCGCAACCTCCCCTTATGTGTAGCTCCTCTTACATCCACCCCCAGTCCTGAAGAAGGGTTACATCCAAAATGTTGACTTCTCCACCTCCTGATGCTGCCTGGCTTGCTGTGTTCTTCCTGCCTACTGCTTGTCAACCTTTCCTTATAGCTAGTACACTCCAATCTAGGCAACATCCTGGCAAATCTCTTCTGCACCCTGTCCAAAGCCTCCACATCCTTCCTACAGTGTGGCAACCAGAACTGCAATTAATACTCCAAATGTGGTCTAACTAAAGTCTTAAATAGCTGCAACATGACTTGTCAAGTTTTATAATCAATACTCTGACCATTGAAGACATGCATGCCATACATATCATCCTGAAGAAGGGCTTATGCCCGAAACATCGATTCTCCTGCTCCTTGGATGCTGCCTGGCCTGCTGCGCTTTTCCAGCACCACACTTTTCAGCATACATCTCATCCACTTGTGTTACCACTTTCAGGAAGCTATGGACTTACAGCAAAGATCCCTCTGGCTATCAATGCTCCTAAGAGTCCTGCCATTTACTGTATACATTCCTCTTGTGTTTGACCGCCTAAAGTGCATCATCTCACATTTGTCTGGATTAAACTCCATTTCCCATTTCTGAGCCCCAGTTTCCAACTGATCTATATCCTGCTATATCCTTTGATAACCGTCCTCACTATTCAGAACTTCAATAACTGTCAAGTCTTCAGCAAATTTACTCATCATCCAAGTCATTTACATGTATTACAAACAACAGAGGTCCCAGCAGTGATCATAGAAACATAGTCATTCAGCATGGATACACATCCTTTGGTCCAATTAGTCCATAGTGACCATGTTCTCCAGCTAAACTAGTCCCCCTTGCCTGAGCTTGGCCCATACCCCTCCGAATCTTTCCTATTCATCTATCTATCCAAATATCTTTTAAATGTTATAACTATACCCTCACCTACTGCCTCCTCTAGCAGTTCATTCCATACATTATGAATGCATGCACTCTCTGCATGAAAAGGTTGCCCCTCAAGTCCCTTTTAAAATCCTTCTCCTCTCACCTTAGTGATATGCCCTCTAGTTTTGAACTCCTCTACTGTAGTGAAAACACCTTTGCTAATCACCTTATCTATGCTCCTGGTGATTTTATAAATCTCTATAAGGTCTCCCCTCAAACCCCTTCGCTCCAATGAAAAAAGTCCCAGCCTATGCAGCCTCTCCTTATAACTCAAACCCTCCAGTCCCAGTAACATCTTTATAAACCTTTTCTGAACCCTTTCTAATTTAACAAAATTCTTCAAGAAAATAAAGGTTTGTCAATAAAGCCATGCTCAGAGTGAAAAATTGTACTTGCCCCCTGTGGAATACCACTGCTCACAGACTTCCACTCAAAAAAAACACCTCTTAACAACCAGCAACTGTCTTCTATGACCAAGCTAATGTTGTATCCAATATGTCAACTCACCATGGATCACATGTGACTAAATCTGGACAAGCCTACCATACATTTGAGTTGATATTTCTCTGCACCTTTTCTGTATCTGTAACACTATATTTTGTGTTCTGTTCTATTACCCTGATGTACTTAGGTAAGGTATAATTTGTCTGGTTAGCACGTAAAACTATATTTTTCATTGTATCTCAGTACATGTGACAATAATAAATCAAATCAAATCAATATTGTTAGCCACTAATGGTCGCCATTAGCAGCTGTTCTTTCTCCCAGGCTTACCTTTACCCATTCCTTTGTCTCTCAACTGTTTCTCTATCTCTCTCTGAGCTCCACCTCTACTTGTCATTTCCTTCTCCCCACTTCCCTAATCACATTTTCAGCATGTATACCAACTCTTTCCCAGCTAATGTCAGTCCTGAAGAGGAGTCACTGGACCTGAACCATTCGCTCTGCTTTCTCTCCACAGATGCTGCCAGACCTGCTGAATTTTTCCAGCGATTTCTGTTTCTGTGTGTGTAGTGCTCATGTAGAGGTGGGCAGGATGGATAATATTTACCTTAATCTTCCTTTTGTAGTAATTGTTGAATTCAGCTAAATCAAAAATAGTTCAACCTGATTTTTTTTATCCGTGCCTGTTATTTCAGAGCTAGCTTTAACTAATTTATTTTAAATAGATTAATTCCTCTCTTTAAACATAATACTGCTCAGAAAATCTGGGCAGATTTTCACAAGATAAACTCAAAGTCCGATTAGTTTCCTTTATCACTAACTTCTACTTCGCTATATTGTCAATGTTATTATGTTAAAAATAATGGAGATACATTAAACTTTTATCAATTCACTATTTTAATCCAACACATGTACACACTGCACCATGTTCACAAGGGAGCAGAGCAAGCCCAGGCCAGCCAGGGGGATGAGTCCAGGACACAGGCCATCGCGTGGAGGCAGCGAGGCCTTGTGTTCTGAAGCCTGGTGGGCATGGACTCAGTGAAAAAGGACTATAATTTGAGTGCTTTAAAGACACTTTTTATTCTAATTCTGGGCTATTTATACTCTGTATCAAGTATTTCCATGCTAGTCTGTTTTTCAACTATTTCAATTGCGTAACAACACAAAGTATCTGTACCTAGGTACCCTCTACCTGAGATGGCCCCGAGAGGTGACATTATAAACCTTTCACTGCACTCATTCAAGTGCATTTGACAATAAATGCTATTCTATTCTAAATACAAACAGGTTACATTTCAAAGTGTACCAGAACACCACACTTTAAATGATTTAGCGGATTAACTTCCATTGATAGTTTACAAATTAACATGCCCATGTGAGATCCTCTCAGAGTAAATTAATAATTTTACTTTAAACAGTTTAATGACAACATTAAAAGAGCACATGGAATAGGATAAATAGACAAAGTCTTTTCCCTGAGGTGGGGGAGTCCAGAACTAGAGGGCATAGGTTTAAGGTGAGAGGGGAAAGATATAAAAGAGACCTAAGGGGCAACTTTTTCATGCAGAGAGTGGTACAATTGCAACATTTAAAAGGCACCTGGATGGGTATACGAATAGGAAAGGTTTGGAGGGATATGGGCCAGGTGCTGGCAAGTGGGATTAGATTGGGTTGGGATATCCAGTTGGCATGGACAGGTTGGACTGGAGGTTCTGTTTCCGTGCTGTACATGTCTATGATTCTAAACTGAAATGCTCACAACTGTGGATGTTTCAATGCTGCAAATCTACAGTTATTCCATTAGGTGGCAGCAGTGACCCACTGATAGCTTGTTGCACCCTTACAACATGCCCCAATTCGACACTGACAATTTCTAATTATTAAGTGCTTTTAATATAGTCAAAAATCTGAAGGTGCTTCACAGAAACATTATAAAGAACGTGTCACACCAAGCCACATAAATAGATATTATGACAGAAAATCATAAGGTTTGGTAGCAGAGGTAGGAAAGATGCCTTAAAGGAAAAAAAACGTTGAGAGGGCTGAAATGTTCCGGAAGGGGCCTAGGCAGCTGAAGATACAGCCACCAATGGGAGAACAATGAACTTTAGAGATACAAAAGCGCTGAATTAGAGAAGCACAGATATCTTGTCAGGTTATGCAGTTAGAAGAGATAGGATGGGACAAGGCCATGGAGAGATTTAAATTATGATTGAGGATTTCAAAATCAAGTCTTGTAATCATAATTCAATGCAAGACTGGATAACAGCAAATTAAGAATTGCTGCAGGTTAAGACACGGGTAGCAATATTTTGCTAAACTCCAAATTTATGGAAGTTAGAAAGTAGGAGCATGTTGGAAGAAAGGTATCAAAACTGTCTGAGCAGTGCATAAGCTGAGACAGGATGACATTGAGCAATGTTATAGATGTGGGGACATAGACTGTCTTAGTGATGGCACAAATACAAAGTCAGAAATTCATCTGAGGATCAAATGCAGGCACAAATGTTATGAAAAGATTGGCTGAATCTCAGAGCCTAGGGATGAAGTCAGTAGCTAAGGAACAGAGCAAGGTTCAAACACAATGGTTTCTGTCAATTGTTCATGAGCTAAAACCTTCTGGTGAAATAACAATGAATTTAATGCAGATGCAATTATTAATGCATAACGCATCCAACACCTTGTGGCAAGAACAAGTTGCAAACTGCTGCAAAATGCTGTACCATTAATGTTACTCTGATGTTAGCCACGTGGAAAGGGCAGGTCAGCCACAGATGATGAGATTTATTGAGCTGCAACAGCTCTCAATTTCACAATCTCAATCAACTTCAGCTGAAGCTGCAGAATCTCATTCCTGTGCACACGGTATCATCTCTATCTTCCAAGTGTGTATATTCTTTATGGGCTAACATGGTGTAGTGTGTGATGGTAACTACCTTCTAGTCTAAGAAGAGTTTTGTGTAGTAAACAGGAAGTAGCTTATTGGTTTTTCTGTAATTAATTCCAGGTTATAAATATAGTTCTTCATTATTACCAAGACTAATGTGAGGACTTAACCTTAGCTCGGTCTCCCACAAGATCCTATTCTACACCTTCTGCCAGCTCCTCATTGCAGTTGGTCAAGAATTAACCCTATCTGACCCTTCCAGACCCATATACTACAATTCATATGGGTTCTAAATTGTTAGAATAAAAAGACATGAGAAATGTTAAATATTTATAATTTTTTGTGTGTTATCATTTGGTCTTCATTTCTCTATTATTCCAATCTATTATTCCCTCAATTTATCTTCCAGAACATCATCTTACCCTTCTACAGTATCGCTCTTTGGCAATTGTGCCATTGCTCTTTCTCTATCCTTAAATCTTATTGATTGAGCAGATATAGGTCCCACCTGAGGCTCTGATGTTCTGTTCCCTGTATGTGACATACTTCCAGCTGGCTACAGAAGAGAGGTGGACCTGAAGAGTGAAAGAAGCAGCCTAACAAATGGAGCACACGATATGAAATAGTGCAAGATCCAGTCGTTTGTACACCTGCTCTTGCACTCAATAAACATTCTGAAGCCTGCCTTTATCTTTTTTTAATTCCTATAAAAGATATTTATTTGTCCTCAAACCTCAATTTTCTCAGATGATGATCTCCTTTCTCAGTCGCAAGTGCAGAAGAAATGCTTGACTTCTGGACAAGAGATCAAGCCATTAGTTACAATGGAATGAAAAGTTATTGTGTGAAGCATGACACACATGCAATGTTTCAGCACAATTCACTCTGTTTTCAGCTGAGCAAATTAACTTGAATCAAATCCTGTGTGCACAATACTTTAACTGTTGTTCATGGGCTGTGGGCTTCACTACTAAGGTTAGCATTTAATGTTCAATACTAATTGTTCTTGAAAAGATAGTGGTGTGCCATCATACTAACTGTTGCAGTTCATGTTTGTAGATACACCCACAGTGTTGTTAGAGAGGGACTTGCAGGTTTTTATCTGACAACAATGATGAAACAATAATATATTTCCAAGTCAAGATGGTCAGCGGTACGGAGGAGATCATGAAAAATCATGATGTTCTCATGCATCTGCTCTCCTTGCCCCTCATTGGAAGGAATCTTAATGAGTTAATGCAGTAAGACTGTTATCACCATGCCATAGTGGTATGGGTAGTGTCTGTTTGAAGTGATGGATCGTGTGCTGATCAAGTGAGTGCATTGTACAGGAAACTGTTAAATTTCTTGAGTGTTCTTGGGGCCAACCAGGCTAGTTCTTAATGTTACAAATACTTAACTGTGTTGAACAGACATGTTTTATAAGACCTCCCTTAAATTAAGGCGAAATAAAGAGTTTCGGGAAGAGGGGTGATGAAGTCATATTAGACACACCTGCTCGGAGATGTGCAAAATGGTCATCATGATGATTAAAATACAAACCTATTGAAACATCAAAAGATTGACTTTATACTTGGGACAGTTGCTTCTTGAGATTTAGAGCAGCAAAAAGTACAGGTAAACTCAGGTAAAGTTCTTTTAACTTGCCTTTTTGGTTTTGCAGCAGTGAAGTTGCCAGCTAGGGCAGTTGCATGGTCTTCCTGCAGAATGTGGGAGGTCGGGGAGACCACCATCAACCCTGACGACTACACCTGTGGGAAGTGCACCCAGCTGTAGCTCCCGAGACACCGTGTTAGGGAGCTGGAGCTGGAGCTGGATACACTCTGGATCATCTGGGATGCTAAGCACTTCATGGATAAGAGTTTTAGTGAGGTGGTCACACCTAAGGTGCAGGCAGAGAGTAGCTGGGTGACCACCAGGAAAGGCAAAGGGAGTAGGCAGACAATGCAGGAATCCCCTGTGGCCATTCCCTTTGAAACCAAATATACCACTTTGGATACAGTTGGAGGGGTGGTGACCAGATGGGGAAAGCAGCAGTAGCCAAGCTGGTGGCACTATGACTGACTCTAGGGCACAGTGGGAAAGGTAAAGGTCAATAGGACCTTAATAATAGGAGACTCAATAGTTAGGACAGACAGGAGATTCTGAGGCCGCAAACAGGAATCCAGGATGGTGTATTACCTCCCAGGTGCCAGGGTTCAGAATGTCTCGGAACAGCTGCTGAACGTTCTCAAAAGGGAGGGTGAACAGCCAGAGTCATTGTGCATGTTGGCACAAATGACATTGGTAAAATGGGGATGAGGTCCTGCAGAGTGATTATAGAGAGCTATGAAGCAAGTTAAAATCCAGAACCTCGTTGGTGATAATCTCTGGCTTACTTCCAGTGCCACGTCCTGGTGAGGATAAGAACAGGACAATATGGCAGATAAATGCATGGCTAAAGAATTGGTGCAAGGGGCAAGGATTCCGATTTTTAGATCATTGGGATCTTTTCTGGGGCAGAGGTGACCTGTTCAAGAGGGACGGGTTGTACTTGAACTGGAGGGGAACCAATATCTTGGTGGCCAGGTTTGCTGGTGCTGTGGGAGGGATTAAATAAGATTGGCAGGGGAGTCAGGTGGGGTGCGATCCTCAACAGCAGGAAGGCAAGTGCAAGACTCGAAGGAGATGCATTAATCAGAAATAGTAAGTTGAAGAAACAGATCAGGCTGGAACACAACAGGGAGCAAGGAATGCCTGTTGGATTAAATTGCATTTACTTCAATGCAAGAGGGCTGATAGGTAAGACTGATGAACTCAGGGTGTGGATAGGTACGTGGGACTAGGATGTTATAGCCCATTATGGAAACATGGCTAAGGGAGGGACAGCTTAATGTGCCAGGGTATGGGTGCTTTAAGCAGGACAGAGGTGGTGGTGGAGGGGTAGGGAAGTTGCATTTTTGATTAAGGCGAGTATCACAGTAGTAATCAGAGATGAACTAACTGAAGGATCATCCAGTGAGGTTCTGTGGGTGGAGCTAAGAAATAAGAAGGGGATGGTGATGCGATTGGGGTTGTACTATAGGCCCCCAAATAGTCAAATGGAATGAGAGGAACAAATACGCAGGGAATTGGTGAGACTTGCAGGATCAAAACGTTTGCCATTGTAGGGAATTTTAATTTTCCTAACATGAACAGGGATTGCCAGAGTGTAAAGGGCTTAGATATAGTGGAACTTGTTAATTGTGTTCAGGAAAGTTTCCTCAAACAGTTTATAGAGGGTCCTAGTCGAGAAGGGGCAAAACTTGACCTATTCTTGGGAAATAGGGCAGGACAGGTGACAGAAGTAACGGTGGAAGCACACCCTGGGACCAGTGACCATAGTTCTTTTAATTTTAAAATAGCAATAGAGAGGGACAAAACTGGTCCACAGGTTCAAATTCTAAACTGGGGCAAGGTGAATTTCGATGGAATTAGACAGGAGTTTGCAGGGGCTGATTGGAGTAGTTTGCAGGCAAAGGGACCCCCGGCAAGTGGGAGGCCTTTAAAAGTGAGATAGCTAGAGTTCAAAGTCTGTATGTTCCTGTGAAGTGAAGGGTAAGATTGGCAGGAATAGTGAACCCTGGATGACACGAGATATTGAGGCTTTGACCAGGAAAAAGGAGGTATGGCTGAGGTACAGGCAGCTGGGATCAAGGGAATCAGGAGGGTGAAAAGGGGGCACGAGATAGGCTCAGCTGAGAAGGTTAGGGTGAATCCAAAGAGGCATGGTGGCTCAGTGGTTAGCACTGCTGCCTCACAGCACCAGGGTCCCAGATTCGATTCCAGCCTCGGGTGACTGTCTGTGTGGAGTTTGCACATTCTCCCTGTGTCTGTGTGGGTTTCCTCCGGGTGCTCCGGTTTCCTCCCACAGTCCAAAGATGTGCAGGTCAGGTGAATTGGCCATGCTAAATTGTCCATAGTGTTAGGTGCATTAGTCAGAGGGAAACAGGTCTGGTGGGTTACTCTTCGGAGGGTCGGTGTGGACTGGTTGGGCCGAAGGGCCTATTTTCACACTGTGGGGAATCTAATCTAATCTGTATTCAAGGAAAAAGAATAACTAGAGAGAGATTAGGGTCCCTCAAGGACCAAAGTGAACATATATGTGTAGAACCACATGAGATGGATGAGGTTCTTGGTGAATATTTCTCCTCTGAGTTTATCGTGGAGAAAAACATGAAGGCTTGGGGAAGATTGTGGTGATATCTGGGGATAGTCCATATCACAGTTGAGGAGGTGTTGGATGTATTGGAATGTATGAAAGTAGATAAATTTCCTGGTCCTGATCAGATATATCCAAGAACACTGCAAAATGCTAGACAAGAAATAGCAGAGGCCCTGGCTGATATTTTTGCATCATCGTTTGCCACGGGTGAGGTCCTGGAAGACTGGAGGTGTAGTGAATGTTGGGCCATTATTCAAGAAGGGCTGCAAAGAAATGTCTGGGAACTATGGACCAGAAAGCTTAACATCTGCGGTGGGTAAGTTACTTGAGAAGATTCTGAGGGATAGGATATACATGCATTTGGAAAGAAAGGATTTGATTAGGGGTAGTCAGTATGGCTTTGTGAGTGGGAGAACATGCCTCACAAATTTGTTAGAGTTCTTTTAATGAAGTGACCAGGAAGGTTTATGAGGGCAGGGTGGTAGATATGGTCTATCTGGACTTCAGTAAGGCCTTTGATAAGGTTCCATGTGATAGGCTGCTCTGAAAGGTTAGATCACATGGAATCTGGGGGAGCTGGCAAATTGGATACAGAATTGGCTTGATGGTAGGAAGCAGAGGCTAATAGTGGAAGGATGCTTGTCGGACTGGAGGCCTGTGACTAGTGGAGTACCTCAGGCCCATTGCTGTTTGTTACCTATATCAATGATTTGGATGAAAATGTACTTGGCAAGATTAGTAAGTTTGCTGATGACACTAAAATAGGCGATATCGTGGACAGTGAGGAAGGTTGTCAGAAATTGCAGCAGGACCTTGATCAGCAAGGGAAGTGGGCCGAGAAATGGCAAATGGAGTTTAATAGAGATACAAGTGAGGCCTTGCATTTTGGAAAGTAAAATCAAGGTAGGAGTTTCATGGTGAATGGTAGGGCCTCAAGGAGTGTAGTGGAACAGAGGGATCTTGGAGTTTGGATTTACAGTCCTCTGAAAGTGGAGTCACAGGTAGACAGGGCAGTGAAGAAGGCTTTTGACATACTGGTCTTCATCAGTCAGGGCACTGAATATAGAAGTTGGGAAGTTATGCTGCAGTTATACAGGACATTGGTGAAGTATTACTTTGAGTACTATGTTCAGTTTTGGTCACCTTGTTATATGAAGGATGTTATTAAACTGGAAAGAGAGCAAAATAAATTTAAAGGATGTTGCCAGGACTCAATGCCTGAGCTATAGGAAGAGATTGGATAATTCAGGACCTTTTTCCTTAGAGCATAGGATACCGAGGGGGGACCTTATAGAGATGTATAAGATCATGAGAGGCACGGAGAGGGTGAATGCACTCAGTCTTTTTCCCCAGGGTTGGGGAATCAAGAACCAGAGAATGTCAGTCTAAGATGAGAGGGGAAAGAATAAAGGGGAACCTGAGGGGCAACATTTTTACACAGAGAGTGGTACGCATCTGGAATGAGCTGCCAGTGGAAGTGGTTGAGGCAAGTACATTAACAACATTTAAATACATGGATAGGAAAGGATTAGAAGGATGCTGGCCAAGTGCAGGGAAATAGGGTCAGTGTGGATGAACAGTTTGGTTGGCATGGACCAGTTTGGGCCAAAGGACCTGTTTCTGTGCTGTAGGACTCTATGACTCTAGAGAGGCAGCAGGCTACAACAGATACTGTTTTGTGGAAGAACAAATTAGTTACTGTTGTGAAGAACAGACTCTTGCGTTCATTAAAAACAGGATGTTCCTGTTTGAAAGGTACAAGGTAGGATAAGTGGGGCTTTGAAGAACTAAGGAACAGCGGTCATCAAGTTGTGCATTCACTTCCTGATGAAAGTTGAGATGGAAGACCTAAATTGAGTAGAACAACCTTTGAAAGATATTGAAGGTTTGAGCCTCAGGTAAAAGGAAGTTATGAACCTTCTGGAGAGCTGGGAGTTACTTTGAATTTGTTCTTGTAATGTAATCCAACGGCAAGTCGTGTAGCGCACATTAATAAGGGTTATAAAATGTAAATGATTGTGTAAATGGGGGAATACTGTTAGTTTGGTCTTTTGGTTACTTGTTAAGTAATGATTAATATATGTTGAGTTTACTTTATTTCTAACAGCAAAAGTCTTTTTTGGTTACTTTTATCAATTGCTGAAAAATTTGTCTCAATAAAACATTACTGATCTTTACAGTGATCCTATCACTTGTCAATTGTGGGAAAACTTTAGGAAGTTAGGAGGTGAGTTACTATCCCAGCCTCTGACCAGCTCTTGTATCCACAGTATTCATATGGCAGGAGGTGTTCAGTTTCAAGGAGGTTAAAGTTTAATAGTAAGTCCCAGGAACTCGAATGGTGGGTAATGCAGAAAAAAAAAGCTACTGAACATGAAGAAGAGATGGTGCTGTCTTGTTGGAGAGGGTACTTACCCTATCCTTGCCTGATACGAATGCTCCTTATCAGCCTATGCTTTGTTGTCCAGGTCATGATCCATATGGACACAGACAGCTTCAGTCATGAGGAGTTGCATAAAAAAATTCAATCATCAACAAACATCCCTTCTTGTGGCCTTGTATTGGCAGGAAGGTCACTGATGAAGCAGCTGAATGTGTTTGCATGTAGGCCACTATCTTTTGGAACTTTTGAATCATGTGGGGGTTGAGATGATTGGCTTCCATTAACCACAGTAATTTTCCTTTATGCTAGATATGATACTAGCATATTTATTTCCCGCGATTCTGGTTGACTTCAATGGTCCCTAATACCCCAGTTAGTCCAAACTGTCTTGATGTTAAGGGCCATCAAAATCACATTGTCTCTGGAATTCAATTATTTTGTCTATTGTTGTATCAAAGCTATAATGAGATTTGTAACTCTGGAGTGGTCCTGCCTGAACTGAAGCTGACCCTCAGTGAGCAGATTTCCGGTGAGTAAGTGTTGCTTGATAGCTCAATAGCACCTTCCATCGGTATGCTGATGATGACAGTGGACTGATGGGTGGCAATTGGCCAGAGTGGATTTGATTTATGTAATAATGGAAATCATTTGGGTAACCTGGGCTAGGAGCTTAGGGAAGGGACTGTGAACATGGGTCTTGAGATAATGACAGGTGTGGTCCACTGTCTCTGCATTTCCACTTGGTAGGTCACTCAAGACCTCACTGCAACTAACCAGCACTGCTCATCCTTGAAAACCAAGCATTTACAACATCCAACAGAAAGTACAGAAATGATTCTAATTAAACAACATTTTGAGTGCCTGAATATTATACGGAGTTGCTGCCACACTGATGGCAGCAAACTTGTGATCAAAGCAGGTGGTATATTTGGTGTAGAGAGTATTTCATTATGATTTTTCTTCAACTGTTTTTATTAATGCTAAAACAAAAATAATGGATGATACAGCTAACTTGATTGTTGTTGCCATTCCGACAATACACCACTCCTTTTGCCATCATTTTCTACTGCTCAGAAAAACCTTGATTAGTTTCATGAGATGTATTTCCATGGGAACACCACCCTTTTAAAAGCAGATTATTCTAACAATGTAAACAGAAGCTCCAGAACACAGTGTAAGTGTGAGGATATGGGTTGACAGGTGCAAATGCTGTACATGGACTTCCAGATCAGAGTCTTGTCACTGCCATGGGACAATGGACTGAACTTTCCCACATGAGCCATGACCTAGGTGGGGAGATCAGCTCCTGGTCACGATTCAGGAACAGTGACAGGATGTTGGATGGTATATTCCTGGAGATGGTCATTTTGGAAGCCATCTCCAGGAGCCCTGTTCACTAAGGGGACAGTGGCTGGGTACTACCATCTGAAGGTTCAATCAATGGGGCCATCCAGATGACTGCAAGCCATCTTCACATAATGGGTGATGCTTGGCCATCAGCAGCCATAGCATTGGTATTACCTCTACTGGGAGCAAAGTGGCTGGCATTGCAGCAGTGCAGGTATTAGTGGAAATGTAGTTCTCTGTAAAATGCCTTCAAGTGTAGGGAAATAAGTGCTGGCCTGGCTGGTGCCACCCTTGAACAAGTGACACAATGGACAGGCCTGCTGCTTGGAGATAGAACCACTTTGTGAATTACTGCTGACAAATTATTTTAAATACCCAAATGAACCCAAGCACGAACTTCTCATTGTGAAACTACCCCCCGATCATTTTTTCAATCATGACACATCAGAGACCCCATGTGCCATCAGAAACAACCCTTTTGACTTGAAAGATTGAGGTTAAGTGGTTCAATATCATTTTTAGGTCAATTTTTGTTGATGCCACGTGGCATTAAATGCGGTAGTCTGATTCTGGAAAGGGTGCTTGGAGTTGGGACTGCTTTGGGGAGCTGACTCAATGCACATTTTTCCAATTTCGTCAAACCCAGGCTTTGGAGAACAATATCCTAGAATTCTTAAGTTCGGATGCTGATACTGGTTAACTTGACATGTTGTTTCTGCTATAATCAATAATGAACCTGCAGATATATTCTATCCTAAGATCATTTCATTAGTCTAGATGCTCCTAAAAAGGAGGACACTTCAGTATAGGGCGTTAGCTCCTAATGCCCTTTAATAAAATGAAATATTTCTTGTTGAAATTAGATTCCCTTCGGCCCAACAAGTCCACACCGACCCTCCGAAGAGTAACCCACCCAGACCCATTTCCCTCTGACTAATGCCCTAACCTATGGGCAATTTAGCATGGCCAATTCACCTGACTTGCACATCTTTGGACTGAGGGAGGAAACCCATGCAGACACGGAAAGAATGTGCAAACTCCACATACGCAATCGCCCGAGGCTGGGATCGGACCTGGGACCCTGGTGCTGTGAGGCAGCAATGCTAACCACTGAGCTACTGTTGAGGTACTGATCTAAGGATAAGCTCAACCAGAAACGTTTGCTTTGCCAGAGATAAAGATGGTAGAATCATTAACGTAGCTTTCCAGAACTCTATCACCAAAACCATTGTACAGGCATCAAAATCTCCAGTTCCCTTCAATACAAAGTCATTGACAAGTAAACCGTAAAGTTGCCATTGTCCTACCAGACAATAGAGACAAAAAAAACTGCAGATGCTGGAATCCAAAGTAGACAGGTAGGAGACTGGAAGAACACAGCAAGCCAGGCAGCATCAGGAGGTGGAGAAGTTAACATTTCGGGTGTAACCATTCTTCAGGACTGGGGATGGGTTTAAGGGGAGCTGCGTATAAATGGGGTGGTGGGGGCAGGGATTGAAGTGGGGATAGGTGAAGACAGGTAGAGGGTATGACCTGGTTGGTCAATCGGAGGAATGAATCCACTTGGTGGCAGTGAGGAGTGGAAGGGAGGGGGGAGCGGCTGGGAAGGGAGTCGGGGTATGGTGAAGGAGGTTATTTGAAATCGCAGAACTCAATGTTGAGTCCTCCAAGCTGTAGGCTACGCAGGCAGAAGATGAGGTGATAGTCCTCCAATATGCAGTGTGGTTCGTTGTGGCAATGGAGGAAGCCAAGGATGGTCATGTCAGACAGGGAGTGGGAAGGGGAATTAAAATGGGCGGTGACTGGGAGATCTGGTTCGCCCCTGCGGGCCCGGCTGAGATGCACGGTGAAACATTCCCTAAGTTTACGTTCGGTCTCTCCGATGTTGCGAAGAACACTTTGGAAGCATCTGATGCAGTAAACTAGGTTGGAGGAGAGGCAGGTGAACCTCTGTCTCACCTGGAAGGACTATTTGGGGCCCTGGATGGAGGAGAGGGGGGTGGTAAACTGGCAGGTTTTGCATCTTTTCCGGTTGCAGGGGAAGGTACCTGGGGGTCGGGTGGATCAGTGGGGAGAGTGGCACAAACCAAGGACTGTTGAAGGGAATGGTCCTTATGGAAGACAAAGGGAGATGGGGAGGGGAAAACGTTCTTGGTGGAGGGGTCTAGTTGGAGTTGGCAGAAGTGTTTAAGGATGCTACGTTGTATGTGGAGACTGGTTGGGTAGTAGGTGAGGATAAGGGGGACTCGGTCTTTATTGTGTTTGGAGGGGGCAGGTTTAGAGCAGTGGAACAGGGAATGGAGGTAGAGGGCTGTCTGCATGATAGACAGAGGAAAAGCATGTTGTTTGAAATAGGTGGAACATCTGTGATGCTTGGGAGTGGAATGTCTCCTTGTCTGAGCAGATGCGGTGGAGGTGGAGGAATTGGGAAAATGGGATGGAATTCTGGCAGGATACTGTGTGGGAGAAGGTGTAGTCCAGGTCGTTATGGGAGTCTGTGGGTTTGTAGTAAATGTCTGTCTGGAGACTGTAGCCGGAGATGGAAATGGAGAGGTCAAGAAAGGGGAGGGTGGTATCTGAGATGGACCAAGTGAACTTGAGGGCAGGGTGGAAGTTGTGGGCTAAGTCGATGAACTGCTCCAGTTCAGCCTGGGTGCATGATGCTGCACCTATGTAGTCATCGATGTAACGGCGGAAGAGTTGGGGCACAGTGCCTGGGTAGTGGCTGAAGAGGGACTGTTTGATATAGCCAACAAAGAGGCAGATGTAGCTGGGGACCGTCAGGGTGCCCATGGCCACCTCCTGCATTTGGAGGAAATGGGAGGAGTTAAAGGAAAAGTTGTTGACGGTGAGGACCAGTTCGGCGAGGTGGAGGAAGGTATTGGTGGAGAGGGCCTTGCTGGGTCTGTTGGAGAGGAAGAAGCAAAGGGCCTGGAGGCCATCCTTATGAGGTATGGACACACATAAGGACTGCATGTCCATAGTGAAGATAAAGCACTGGGGCCGGGGAACTGGAAGTTACTGAAGAGATTGAGGGGTGGTTGGTGTTGTGGATGTTGGTGGGAAGTGCCTGAACCAAAGGGGAGACGGTGGAGTTGCAGTGGGGCAGGAGCATGTCAAGATGATGGGTC
The DNA here is from genome assembly GCF_004010195.1 of Chiloscyllium plagiosum. Taxonomy (NCBI): domain Eukaryota; kingdom Metazoa; phylum Chordata; class Chondrichthyes; order Orectolobiformes; family Hemiscylliidae; genus Chiloscyllium; species Chiloscyllium plagiosum. The sequence continues at coordinate 24,804,533 of NC_057741.1, read as the reverse complement.
GGGGTAGTTGGGCATGTGGATCTTGGGGAGCAGATAGAACCAGGCAGTACAGGGCTATGAGACTATGAGTTTGGAGGCAGTGGAGGGGAAATCACTGGAGGCGATGAGGGCATGGACAGTGTGAGTTATTTTGGCCTGATGAGCCACAGTGGGGTCATGGGCAAGGGGGAGGAAGGATGTAATTTTGTAGAGTTAGCTTTCACCCTCTGCAACATAGAGGTCCATTCTCCAGGCTACCACCACCAGGACGGAGTGGAGTGTTGCGTGTTCGGAAGGGGTGAGGTTGGAGTGGGTGAGGGGTGTGGGGAAATTGAGGTTGCCGATGTCATATTGGCAGTCAGCAATGAAGAAGTTTAGGGCGGGTCCAAGGCCGGTGGTGGGTGACCAAGTGGAGGAGGAAGGTTGGAAGTGGGAGAAGGAATCCTCAAAGGGAAGTTGGAAGATTTTAGTCAAAGAAGAAGGCATGGAGGCAGAGGCAGAAGAGCTCCACATCATGGCGGGTCCGGAATTCGTTGAGGTCAGGAAATGGCTCACGTTCATACCCCTCCGCCCCCATCGCAATGAATTCTGGACTCAGAAGGGGCCGACAGACCTCCCAGTCAGTGCCCAAAAATCAAATATATTCAAGAAATCAACGTTAATATTTTGGGTTGAGTGACTTGTCCTCAGAAATGATAATAGCGAGAAAATGTTGGTTTATATGCAGAAGATGGGGCGGCGAGAGGGGATAAGGAGTAAACGATAGGTAGGGATGGAGCTCAAAGAGAGAGAGAAGTACAGTTGGACAGACAACGAAATAGATAATGATCTGGTGGGAGGGTGAACAGCTATTATTGGGGACTGTTAGTGGCCAGTCATGGGTTGTGTGTAATAGCAGACTATATAATAACAAGGTCTGATGTGTGGGGTTGGGGTAAGGACATGGGAGAGCTCAAGCCGTAAGGTTATTGAACTCGACATTGAGTCCAGGAGGTTGCAGAGTTCCCAGGTGAAAAATGTTCTTCCAGCTTGCACTGAGCTTTGCTGGAACACTTGCAGCAAGCCCGAGACAGAGATGTTGGCAAGGGAATAGGATGGTGTGTTTACCTGGCAGGCAATGGAAGTTCACGGTTTTGGGGGAAATGCTAGCTTCTATCATAAAGGCTATGATAACAAAACATTTAGAAAGCATTCAAAGAATTGAGCAAAGCCAACTTGGCTTTTTAAAGGCAAATCATGCTTAACAAATCTACTGGAGTTTTTGAGGATGTACCAAGTAAAATAGATCAGGGAAAACCAGTTAATATGGTGTATTTGGATTTTCAAGAGGCTTTTGATAAGTCTCTCATGAGAGGATGGTGAAAAAAAGTTAAAGCAAATGGAATAAAGGTAATATGTTAGCATGAATTGAGAATTAGTTTATGGTTAGAAAACAGAGAGTGGGAATAAATGGGTCTTTTTCCAAATGCAAGGCAGAAACAAATGGGGTAACCGCAGGGCTCAGTGCTTGGGCCCAGCTATTCACAATACATATAAATTACCTGAATGAGGGAACCAAATGCAATATTTCCAAGGTTGTCACAAAACCGGGCAGGATTGTAGTTGTGAGGAGGAGGCAAGAGGCTTCCCAGGGATTTAAACAAGTTGAGTGAGTGGGCAGATGAAGTACAATGTGACTAAATGTGAAGTCTTTGGTATGAAAAACAGAAAGGAAGAGTATTGTTTAAATGATGATATATTGGGAATTGAGGATATACAAAGGGATCTAGATATTTACATAGAATAGAATCCCTACAATGTGGAATCAGGCACTTCAGCCCAACCAGTCCACACCGATCCTCTGCAGAGTAACCCAACCAGATCCATTCCCCTACTAATGCACCTAAGCTACACACCTTGAACACTATGGGCAATCTAGCCTGGAAAATTCACCTAACTGGCACATCTTTGGACTGTGGGAGGAAACTGGAGCATCTAGAGGAAACCCACGCAGACACAGGGAGAATGTGCAGACTCCACACAGACAGTGACCCGAGGTGGGAATTGAACCCGGGTCCCTGGCACCGTGAGGCAGCAGTGCTAACCTTAATAACTTTACACACCAGTAAGTGAAAGCAGACAGGTAGGTGTAGTAAGCAATTAGAAAGGTAAATGGTATATTGCAAGAGGATTTGAGTTCAGAACCACACCTGGAGAATTGCATACAGTTTTGGTCTCCCCACTTTCTTCAAGACATATTTGCCATTGAGAGAGTGCAGCAGAAGGTCACTAGCCTGATACTGTGAAAGGTAAGAATATCTCATGAGGAGAGATTAGTTCATCTGGTCCTGTATTCACTAGAGTTTGGAAGCATAAGAAGGGACCTGATTAAATTCTAACAGGCTGGACAGACAATATTGTGATGATGCTGGCCTGGTCCATAACAATGTACAGAGAGGACGTTTTCCCTGACTGGGGAGTCTAGAACCAGGCCAAACGGTCTCAGGACATAGGAGAGACCATTGAGGACTGAGATGAGGAAATATTCCTTCACTCAAAGGATAGTGAACCAGTGGAATTTTCTACCATAGAACACTGGAGGCCAAGTCACTGAATATATTCAAGAAAGAGATAGATATGTTTTAGATTTTAAAGGTATCAAAGGGTATGGGGTGAAAGTGGGAGTATGGCATTAAGAGGATCAGTCAAAAGGCCACTGAATGGTGGAACAAGTTTGACGGGCCAAATGACCTACTTCTCCTCCAAGTTTCTATGTTCAACATGTTCTGCAACAAGGAGAAAGTGAGGACTGCAGATGCTGGAGATCAAAGTCGGAAGGTGTGGCACTGGAAAAGCACAGCAGATCAGGCAGCATCTGAGTAGCAGGAGAATCGACGTTTGGGGCATAGGTAAAAACAATGACTGCAGATGCTGGAAACCAGATTCTGGATCAGTGGTGCTGGAAGAGCACAGCAATTCAGGCAGCATCCGAGGTGGGGCATAGGCCCTGCCTGACCTGCTGTGCTTTTCCAGCGCCACACATGTTCTGCAACAAACCTGTAAAGTGACAGGATTAATTAATGAATAGAGAGTAGAGGTGTGAGTACCGTAGAAGAAGTGCATTTGAGTACTGTACAGGGGTGCTTTAGTATTTTCTTCATTTCTTATGCTTAGTAAACTTCTGTTTTATTGTTAAAAACAAATCTGCAACATTGCATGCTTATGTTTCACTGAGACACCACTTGATTAAAATGAAAACAAAACAAAATATGATACATGAAACGATATTTCAGACTCCGCTCTGACTTAACCAATAATAACATAGCGAGGACCATAGCAATTCCTTAAACTCCTCTTCTATCACCTTCTGTTTCTGGAGCTTTTGCTTACTGACAATTACCCTCTCTGGATTTTATTTCAGCAGTGACTGCTTTGGAAACTGCTGATGTATTAGTGCCTTTGTTGCTCTGAATCTGTTCTCTCTAACAGAAGCCCACACATTGCCTTAAAGAAACCTTCTGGATGGTCCTATATTTCTTCTCTTTCTGTCTTCCTGTATCTGAGGCCATATTGTTGCTAGGTGACACACTGATTTCTTTTCTTTCTTCTGCCCTTGTTTTTCTAAATCACTGAATTATTCATCTCCAGGGTATTGTTTCTAAACTTCATTTAAATGCACATACAGGCATTTCTAGACACCACTCACAGAACTTGAAAATGACACTAAATCCTTCTTAGCCAACACAATGTAGGAATACAAATCAAACATGATGTATATGATCCTGTCCATGTTGAAACACAAGTTTCAAAATAATAATATATATACATATAATATGAACCTTCACCACACTACAGGGTAAAGTTCTAAGGGAAGGAATGCTATCTGTGATTCAGTAAACCATCAAACTTGAGAAGAAAGCATATGATTAGACAAAGCTAAGTGTAAGATCAGCTAACTGCAAAGAATATAAAGAATTGCAGAATATGATTAAAAGATTAATCTGGACAAAGCCATTAGTGTAGTATGAGAAAAGACTAGTTAGAAATGTAAAATTGGGCAGCAAAGTTTCTACCGGTACTTCTCAAGAAAGAATAACTCTCTGCCTGAAAGAGTGGTAGAGGTGTGAGCCATCACAACATTAGGAAACATCTAGATGATCATTTGAAGTGCCATATTATGCAAGGCCATAGGCCAAGAGCTGAAATATTGCTCTAGAATCAATGGGTATGTGACGACTGGTGTGAACAATGAAATGGTTTCTTTTCAGATTGTAAAACTCTATGATTCTATGAAAAAGCATAAGTAAAGTGAACTTGGTTCTCTAGAGACTGAGAATAGGGTGATAATAGCAGGCAATAAGAAAATGGTGGGTAAAATGACTAAGTATTCTGCTTCCGTCTTCATCTATGGGGGTATAAAAACAATACAGTAATAGCATAAATCAAGAAGTGGAAGGAAGAGATGAAATTGCAATCACTATGAAATGAATACTGAGCAAGTAATGGATCTACAGGCTGACAAGTCTATGGGTCTTGATGGACTTCATTCAAGGATCTTCAAAGAGGTGGAAAATTTAAAAGTAAATTGTCAGTGTTAATTTTACAAATTAGACTTTGGCAAGGTTCCAGCAGACTGAAGAGTAGCACACACAACTCTTTCAACCAAGAAGGGAGGAAGGCAGAAAGCAAGAATCAATAGGTCAGTTAGCTTGACATCTCTTAATGGACAGGTGTCAAATTGATAATTAAGTAGGGTTATAGTTAGATACTTAGGAAACCTCAAGCTAATTAGGAAGAGTCAATATTCTTTTGTGAAAGGAAAATAAAGTTTAACCAATTTATTGGGGTTCTGTGAAAGATTATCATTTATTATGTATAACGGGGAGGACATAGACATTCAAATTTGGATTTCCAGAAGGCATTTGACAAAGTGCCATTTCTCATTGCAAAACTTAAAATTTCAAGGTGTAGAGGTTTAAATATTAACATAGTAGAAGATTGGTTGACTTCCAAAAAACAGGGTATGCATAAATGGGTCTTTGATTGGCAGGATGTGACGAATGGAGTTTCACTAGGGTCTGAGTTTTTTCAATTTATATTTATGACTTATGTAAGGTGAGCAAAGGCTTTGTAGCTAAATTTGCAAATGATGCAGAGATAGGTGAGAAAGCATGTTGAGAAGAGGACATAAGATGGATGCAGATAGATATGGATCGGTCAAGTATGCAGGCAAAAGTCTGCCAGATTGTGTATAATGTGGAAAAATATAAAGTTGTTCACGTTGGCAGGAGAATTTTTAAAAAGTTAAGCGTTATTTAAATGTGGAATAGTTGCAGAGTTCCACAGTGTAGAGAGATGCTGCTGTTCTAGTGCATGAGTCACAAAACGTTAGTACACAGGTACAACAAATGATTAAGGCTAAAGAAATGCTATCCTTTATAATGAAAGGAATTGAACAGAGAAGTAAGGATGTTAGGTTTCAGTTATACAGGACGTTGGTGAAATCTCATCTTGAATACTATGTCCACCTTTGGCCTCCTGATTTAAGCAGGAATGTGAATACATTTGAGGCAGTTCAGAGGAGGTTTGTTAATTGCTACCAGGTATGTGTGGGTTATCTTATTAGGAAAGGTTTGACAGGTTGGGTCTGCTTCCACTGGAGTTTAGAAGAGTTTGGGGTGAGTTTATTGAAGTGCCTATGATTCTGAATGTTCTTGACTAGGTGGATGTGGAAAGTATCTTTATCTTTGTGGGAGAGTGAAGACAGTTGAAAAATTATGTTTCACTGCTTTAGGACAGAGGGTTTTGTGATTCAGAACACTGCCTCAGACGGTGGTCCAGGTGGAGTATTTGAGTATTTTTAAGGCTCAGGCAGGTACTGTTAGGTGGGGGAATTGGAAGTTTATTGGGGACAGATGGGAATTTGGAATCCGGAACAAATCTGATCAACCATAAAATGTTGGAGCTGAAGTAGACCATTCAGCCCATCGAGTCTGCTCTGCCATTTGATGAGATCATGGATGACCCGATAATCTTCAACTCGACTTTCCTGCCATTTCCCCATAACCCTTGATTCCCTCTCGGATTAAAAAGAAAGTACATCTCAAACTTGAATATACTTAATGACCAAAGATCAAAAGCCCTGTGTGGTAAAGAATTCTTCAGATTCACTGCCCTTTGAAAGAAGAAATTTTTCCAATATTTCTGTCTTCAACATGCAACCTTTAACTCTGAGATTATGTCCTCTGGTTCTAGGCTCTGTCACAAGGAGAACCAATTTTTCAGCATCTGCCCTGTCAAGTCACTTAAGAATTTTACATGTTTTGAAATTTTTGCCTCTAGTTCTTCTAACTCCAAAGAATATAGGGTAAACCTATGCAATTCATCCACATAAGAAAAATCCTTCACACCCAGGATCAACTTAGTAACGTTTTCTGGACTAACTATAATGCAAGTACGTCTTTCCTTAGTTAAGGGGACTAAAACTGTCCACTGTATTCTTGCTGTGGTGTAACTCATGCCTTGTATAGTTTTAACAAGACCTCTCTATTTTTATACTCCATTCTCTTTGAAATAAAAGAAGGGAAACCAGAATGATTTGGCAGTAGCAAGATTTGAATCCACTCCTCCAAATGGACCAGAAATATATCCAACTCCTTTGACCATTCAGCCACATTAGCACAAAACCAAAGTGATGAACATGGGCATCAAACCCACTACCATCCCCTGTGAAGCAAACATTGTACCATTTGAGCCAATTGCCCTAGAACCGAACATGCAACCTCCAAAAGGGAAGGATATGTTGTCCCCAGCCAACACCACTTGAGACATTAAACTATCACTATGAATAATATAGATAAAAGCTTGAGGAGATTCAAGTTCAGAACCTCCTGTTTATCAGGCAGGTAGTTCAATTGACTAGACCAGGTGCTGACCATGATCTAATGACCTAGCAGACTTGAGGAGCTGAATGGCCTACTTATTCTTCTAATTTGTATGTGCGTTGTGACTCGGGAAATAAATAAAGAGAACTCTTTCAAGACTGATATTATCAAAGGGTGACACTATACTGTGCAGTGGGATGCATTAGATTGTCATGCAGTTTTATAAATGCAGCATTTCACATTCATTTCCACTGTTTGTACTGTGTCTTTTGTGCATTAGATCCTATCTTGTTCATAAACTCAACCATATCTTGCCATGCTTGATATGCTATAACCTCAAATGCTTTCCTTTCCAAGCAGGGCATCAACTTTTTGCACTAATTATTCAGCCACCTCTTCATCAAAACAGGATGCCCTAAATTTTAATGTGTTGTAAGGTTGAACAATCTTTTAAACCAGACACTTGTTATTTCCCCTTGGCATGTTTCATTGTGATCTTCAGGATTAATAACTGTTTCCAAGATTTTTGCAATAAAGTTAACAGCTTTCCAAATGACACTCTCTAGTTCTCCCTGCAGAAATGTTTCTACAGAGCAAAGACATTATTTAAACTTTGTTCAGATTATCCTCACATAAAACGAAGATGTTCCCATACTAAAATGGGCCTCACCCAGAAATTTAGGCTTTAATATGTGACCCCCTTGGGGGGAGTACTTTCAGTGTATTCTGGTCTTCAGCATGTGCATGAAAATTGACCTTAATCCTCATTTGATGTGTATACAGTACGATAATTAGTTCTTATCTGAGTAGGTTCAATGTTAAATTTCATGAGGTAAAGTTCCAAGCATTTCAATCAACACAAGCATGGATTGGAGAACTGAGATCAAGGTTAGAGTGTCTGTTTTGGAACTATCCCAATTTCATAACGATTCAAGTACTTCTAGGAAAATCAAGAACATGGAGCTCTGTGAATCATGAAGCAGACCTGTACATGTCCATTTATTAAACTGTACATTTGCAGAAGCAATTTGATGCTTTTACTCTATATATTTATATACATAATGATAGTTTTTGTCAATCTACATAATGTCCAGTTAACTGATTGGCAGTCAAGATCAAACTCCAGTTCAGAAATATTATATTTTCAATTTTGATATATTTTGTTTTGATGTGAAATTAAATCCACAAAAGAATCGGCAGGCTTGTGCTGTATAATGCTAATTGGGAACTGCACTTATACTGTCAGAATTCATTTATTTGTGTCCATGGTAACAAGTCCCTGGGCTTAATTTGAACCCATGCTTTCAGAATTGAAGTGACAAGTGATTGAGACGAGGCTGCTAACACAGCAGTCTTAAACTGAACAATAAATGTCTATCCTTGAGGGTGCACATTATTGAGGAAGTGGCATAGAATTTTGCCTCCTGATCGGAAAGCTGTGGAGACAGGTCCCGGGGTACCTGTCACTCAAATCCATCTGTTTCAGCTGGCTGGATTTCCTCAGGTCTTCACTTGACAAAGAGAACAAAGGCTCCGAAGCAGCATATCACCAGGGAATTGGAAAACTGCCTCACCTGCCTGAATTGCACTTCTGCCTGGCTGGCAATGGCAACAAATGCGTCTGCATTCCAAGCTGACATACAATTCTGTGAGGAGCAGCATGTCCTCTCTGAAGTTGAGGAAGCATGAAAAAGCCAGTTTTAAAATAATTCAGCATTTCTTCTCAAAGCCACACTACTGTTGGAATATTGCATGCAATTCTGATCTCCTTACTATCGGAAAGATGTTGTGAAACTTGGAAAGGTTCAGAAAAGATTTACAAGGATGTTGTCAGGGTTGGAGGATTTGAGCTACAGGGAGAGGTTGAATAGGCTAGGGCTGTTTTCCCTGGAGTGTCGGAGGCTGAGGGATGACCTTATAGAAGTTCATAAAATCATGAAGGGCATGGATAGGATAAACAGACAAAGTCTTTTCCCTGGAGTGGGGGAGTCCAGAACTAGAGGGCATAGGTTTAGGGTGAGAGGGGAAAGATATAAAAGAGACCTAAAGGGCAACTCTTTCACACAGAGTGTGGTACGTATATGAAATGAGCTGCCAGAGTAAGTGATGGAGGCTGGTACAATTACAATTGCATTAAAAGGCATTTGGATGGGTATATGAATAGGGAGGGTTTGGAGGGATATGGGCCGGGTGCTGGCTGGTGGGACTAGATTGAGTTGGGATATCTGGTCGGCATGGACAGGTTGGACTGAAGGGTCTGTTTCCATGCTGTACATCTTTATGACTCTATCTTCTGATTTGCAATGTGAATTAACTACACTGAGTCTGGAATCCCGTCACCATGTCACCATTTATTTGCAGATGCATAGTACATGGACTGTGACCAGCTGGCCTGGAGCCAGTACCTCTCTGAAGACTCTCTGATTCAGCCAGGATTCCCTGATTGGCCCAGGAGTTAATGACCCCAATCAAGTATCTCATACCCGATGAGATCCACCCGGCCTTCTTTCGAGTCACTACAAAACAAAAGGCAATGGCTTGAAGCATGAATTCTTGTTGTTCTCACCAATGATGCTGCCTGACCAGCATTTCCAGCATTTTCTGTCCTTATTTTACCAACAGCAACCTTAAAAACTCTTTTAGGTGTGGAATCCAGTAACGTGACACACATGCTTACTATCTTGTAAGCAACAGTTTAAACAAGCAGAAATATAAGTTTGAGTTCTAGGTGATTTGGAACTGAGGGGGTGTACTGACCCAACTTTTGCTGTAAACAAAAAGTTGATTGGTCTAGTTATGAGTTATTGATGACAGCGAACTTCTGCCTATGTAATTGGTTACCAGGTGACTGAACAACTTGGAGCCGGGAGTAGATTAGAGAGTCAGAGAGAGACGGAGAGAGATGTGGGATCATGTTCAAATAACAACCAAAATCAGTCTTTGGCAAAAAATACTCTCTTTATTCAGCATCCATAGTAGCATAAGTTCGAGGCAGCAATAGAATCCCAAAATATAGTTTTTACAGTTGTCTCTTTCTACAAAGCTCTTATATATATTAAAATTCCATCACTACCTTGTCACATTGTTTTATCTATAGTACTCAAAGGTTTGAAGCAGGAGATGAGTTATCTGTTAAATGGTGGCTGTTACTTCTGATGGGATTAAGAGTGTCTGTCAGGTCTGTTTGAATAATTAAGAGGTGTTTATCCTTTTGTCTTTTAAGTCAGTAAATATTAGTAAACATTATACCTGTACTTAATAAAAGAATGAAGGATATAAAACTGATTACTGCAGCTCGGTTGTGAGATTTGTTTACTATTTGCCAGTGTGAGTTTCATTCATTCATACAATTCCACGGAAGAGCTGTTTTGTCAGTTAAGGGGATTGTGGCCCTGTTAAAAGGTATTCAACGAGTACATGTTTGGTGTTCTGTAATCTATTCAGATTTGAGACACAGTTGGTAAGGGCTGATTTAATATTAAAATCTTTTGTGGAGACATGATGGCAAGGATGGTATTATTCTGAATAGGTTAGTAATCGTAGATATTAATTCAGAGGTAGCTTTTGATGTAAATAGGTCTGATATGTTTGAAGATGTGAAGGAGCAGTAATGGATTTGGAAGTAATGTTTTAATTTTAGCCTATCTTCCAATAGTAAAATGCATTACAACACAGCGAATGAACGAATGAAACCATGTTATAGTAGGGAGTTATGAATGAATGAAATGGGAATGCACTGTTTGTTTGTGAGTGGGTTAGTAAAGGAGTTACGAATGCCTAAATATAAAGTGCTTGTGAGTGGGTTAATGAAGAGACCTATAATAAAATATCTCACAGAGAGAAGCAGTCATTTCTTTCCTAGCTCAGGAGCAGTCTCTCTGTTCTCTGCAGTCAAAACTAGTTGTAAACCTGAATAAAACAAGTTTCTATTTCCTGCAACATTTGTGACTTTAATTGATAGGTTAGAGTTTTCTTTTGTAAGTGAACTGGTCATCTGGTGTCATGTATCAGGTAGCAGAAACATCTGGAGAAAGACAACTGAAACAATGTGCTGGCCAACAGAAGAGTCATAAGAATAATCTCAATAATAGAATTTGGGAGCTGAACTGCCTTTCCAGTTTTTCCTCTCTGGCAAGTATCTATTTTACTCTTTTTGTTTATATATCTGTCTGTATGTGGAGCTGGTTGTTTATAAGGGCATTAGAGTTATAATTAATCATGTTACATGTTGATGGTTTATAACTACCTACTTATATCCAGAACCTAGTTACTTGTAATAAATAGTCACTCTTCTTCAGCAAAGGAACCTGGTCCATGCTTTCTGCCAATCTTGGTCTAAAAGACTGGTAAATTACAAAACTTTGTGTATTTAATAAAATCTTTATTAAATATTTGTAATAAAGTCAATTTGCATGCAGCAAGCTATCACACATAGGTATGTGATAAAAATCAGAATTTGATTTTGTGCTACTTTTGCAGACATCAGTATTAGCCAGGACACCAGGAATACCCCTCTTGATCCCTTTGAAATAGTGTCATTGGATTTTTAAATGCCCCCATGAGTCCCAGATGGACCTTAGACATGTTGGCGCCTCCAATGGTACAACAGTCCTTCAGGAGTGATTTTCCTGCTCAGATCAAAGAGTGGGATTTGAGCTACAACCTTCTGACTGAAAAATGACATGAAATTTCAGGAGCCATGCGTAGAAAAATTACACAATACCAATGACTATAACATATTGATTCAAGATGCTTGGTCCTGAGATATTGGCTTTGAAATGCAATACTGTTCTAACTTACCAATCATATTTGACATTTTGCACATTCACAGATCCTGGTTGTTCCTTGAAGTACATAAAACTGTTTTTCCTCACAACAAATGTTTTTCTTATCTGCAGAAGTAAGATCAACAATCGAGCAGTGGTGTGGGGAATCTGCAATTAACTGTCACTTCACCTCACAGAATGAAATGAAATGTGACTACGCGGTATAGATCTGAATGTGCAATTGTAAACAGCAGTGTTTCCATTCTTTATCTCATCTTCAAAATTGAAACGGTGTCAAGACTGGATCGTGTTATAAATGAGACTTTTGCTTGTCAATATGTTATTTCAATTTAGCATTTAAAAAATGGGATCATATTTTACAGGATTTAACAATTGAAAAATAGAATTCATATCCTAATTTGTTTTTCAGTTGCAGTTTTCTGTGTCTGCAACTAGGGAGTTATTTGGAAGCAGCAGTGTCTATTTTTCAATCTAAATGTAAAGATAGTGGGAATGTTGCAGTGCAGAAGCTGCTCTTGCCAGTGTCAAGCAGGACTAATCTCCACCATTCTTCCTGTATTAGGCTTTGTTACATGTTCAGGGCGAGGTTTTTTAATATACACAATGATCAAAATTTCACGATGTACAACTGAGGCATTTGGCCATTACTGGAGAACTGATAAGCTTGCATTTTCTGCTTCAGCTCATTGAACAATCTCTCAGAGCTGTGAGTGCAGCTTTTTTCCCTTGTAGCTTATTAAGAGAAGTGGAAAATATGCCCAAATCATAGGGATATATGCATTTAAAGTTAAATCCTTGCATATGACGACAAGTCTCTGTTTCAGTCTTATTAAGTTTCAGCACTAATTTCAGATACTGAGCAAACTTGGTGGAGATGGGTGTGGGTCAAATATAATGGACAGGATTTTTCAGTCCCCTGGAAGTTGGGAAAAATATTAGCAGTCAGTAGGAGGTCATCCAGTGCTGATCAACCAGCATCTCCATCATCAAAGATGAGAGTTGTTGAGATAGGTAGGCAGGTCTTGATGGTCACATATTAGGTAACCAAGAGGGTCATAAGAATCAGATATCAATAGTGGACGCTGTACATTTGTGGCTGTTTGTCAGAGTGCCATCTTCCAAATAAATTGGAGTCTCTGGCTCTGATGTTAATCTGGCCTCCTGGAGGAAGGCCACCACAGTTTCAAATCAACGGCCAAAGCGCCAAAAATGATTGGGATAGTGCCCTTAATTAAGCCCTCAAGGAACATAATTGTTTACATGCCACACTAGGACAAGTGGCAGGTGTACAGATCCTGTGTCCTGTCTAGCCGAATGAAAATTGCAGCCCATTATATCAGCTGCTGTCACCTACTGTATTGACAGATCTTCTTGGCCCATTGGATCCCGAGATGGGACTTGAACCCAGACCTTCTGGCCCAGAGATAGGAACACTACCATTGCACCACCGGACCCTTTGGAGCTGTCACTTCTCTAGCTACAAAAATCACTCTTAAACAAATGATGCTTTGCTGAGAAGCTCCTGCGAGAGTTGTGACAATTAATTTAAAACATCCACATCTTTATGAAGACTGCTAAACAAACCTTGACATAGTTGAGGAGAACTGAAGCAGTGGGTTATTGTGCATCATTATCCATTGCTATTGTGATGAAAATGATATTGTTGAAATGATTTATGCAATTGTGCTGTAAGTGTGGCAGCAAGTGAATAAAGGTTAGATAAACACTCTTTTCATGTGGCTGGTGGCTTTTAACAGTGAAAATGAAGAAGAAGAAAGTTCTGTAATTGAAAATTTTATTTTACAATGGACTGGGAGAGATGAAAGGATAAAAGGTTGGCAGCTGAGCTGAACTGCGTGATTACTGAAATGTGGGCTAGTAGATGTGAACTGGGATGAAAGAGTACCAGAATGGGTCAAAGAATATTTTAATATTCTTGGCAATGTTCAATACTTTTAATTAGGAAGATGCCTGAAGCAGTCAATAATTACAACGATGACCAGGTTAAATTGACTAGCTCAAAACCGAACTGTTGTACCTAGCACTTCAACTATTTTCAGAATGTTTCTACTAGCAGTTCTGTTGTATGGAAACATCTTACTGATTTAATTATCTTTTATAACACGTTCAATGAAAAGCTGAAAGTCAAGACGCTGATTACTGTGAGCAAGTGAAAGGGAGTCTTATCATTCTTTGTTATTTAATTGTTATTCTGTTTCATAATACTGATGAAGAGTTCATTACCTGGTGGCTTAGCTATGATCAGCAGAGAATTCTGTTGCTAGTTATTTTCTTTTTGTTGCCCCTATTTATTCCTCCTTCACACCACTGCCCCCTGTACATTCATCCTTAAGATCATAAGAAATAGGAGTAGGAGCAGGCCATGCAGCCCATTAAGCTTGCTTCTCCATTTAATACATTTGTGGCTAAGCTGATGCGGTCATTAAACCAATTTTTTTTGCCTACTCTCCATAATTCGATTCCCATGTCAATGGGAGGTCAGTCTAAAAATTTGTCTTTGAGTATTTTCAATGACCTAGATTCCAACATCCTCTGTCGAAGAGAATTCCAATGACAAGGAAATATCTTCTCAGCCTCTATGGCGTTAGAATCGAATGGCTTCACCATGTTTCAATATAATCACCTCTAATTCTCCTAAACAAGATCTAGCCCACAGAATGTTTTGTTTAAGATAACTCCTTTGTCCAAGGGATCAACCAGTTGAACATTTTCTGTACTGTTGGGAAGATGAGACGGTCTGAATTTCAGAATTATTCTCAACCAATCTCAAAATTCCCTCCCTCACAGCACTTTGGATGTTTCTACACAACACAGACTCCAGAAGGTAACTCACCACAAGGGCATTTAGTGACGGCAATAAATAATGTCCAGATTCAAAGAATCAATGGAACAATAAATGTTCCATGTCTGAATTCAAGCAATATGTACTGTTAGAAGGTTTCCTCATACAAGACAGAAAGACTATTCAATGCATTCAGTTCATGGTGCTACTTAGATTGAGATCTAATATTTGAGAAACATATTTTGAAATATCATCAGAATTGCCATTCCCATGCTGAGATTGGAGCCCATGCCACGGGATTGTGCATGGGACACCAGGGATCAGACTCCTTCCCCATCCCAGTCCGGGATCAGAGAGAGGAGCCTGTTCATGGGACAGGACCTATTCGACTCTGCAATGTCCACCAGAGTGCTCCCTGCTCAGCTGGAAAGCAACCCTGTCAACCTGTAGGGCTGAATATTCACAGCACAGAAATCATAGACCCCAAAGCCCACCCGCCACACTGTTTCTTAACCAAACCCTAACCTAATGTCAGTATGTTGAAACGCTCACAGCATGCCAAACTAATATCATGTGAAGGAGAAACAGAAAGCTGCATTGCCTGGTGACACTTTCCCGTCCCTCCAAATCATATATATCAGCCAAAGAGATCTGCCATTTGTGTTGTATTAAAGAAATGCAGGCAACAGACTTTGTGCTGATACTCTCAAGACTCATCGCAGAGAATTTCAAGATTGCACAGTTTTTGGGTACATCTAACTTTCAGCAACAGTGTAAAATGAGTGATATTGGATTAACCAATTGTTACACACCTCTCCTGAAAGCAATATACAACAGACGACCGATCCAAGATCACCTATTTAACACGATGCCTAAAAATCACAACTGTCCTGAGCTAGCTGATATTTAAATATTTCTAACCAGTGAGATGCAGATATTAAAAGTTTGAGAGCTTCATACTCTCTGAAAGTAAAACTGAAAACAAAAATGCAATTATCTGTGCATTACAACAAACAGGTGTCTTTGCAATTTTTATCCATTACTTTTCTTGGGAATGCACTAACTCTTACTGGTCTAATTTTATTAGTAGTCCACACCAAGAAGGCTTGGCCATCACATATAAACCTGCACAGTGACAATTTGCAAACTTTTCAACTGTGGAAAGCAACATATCCGAGCACATGACATTTCAGCTTCTAGCAAGGGGGCTACTATATAATTCTCAGAAGGAACACCTCCCCTCCAATGATTCTTTGTCCTAACATCCTAGAAACACAACCACCAACACCCACATTTCCATACCAGAGACGCTGAGGTAAATAGTGCTTGTTTCCCAATTGAGATCAGCTAACAGAATGGAGGTGAAATTGTGGAGCTCTCTTAATACATTCCTCAGAACTTAGCAGAAGAAGCACTGCAACCTAAAACAGATTGGAAGCAGAGTCACCACTATATTACCTTCTATACCTCTAAGAGACTTGGCAATATCTTGGCAATGGATCCATGATAGCGATTTCAAGGCACTAATTAATTGAGCAGTTTGGATGATATCCTAAACCACATCAGTTCATAAAAGTGATGTGCACAATTCGATTCTTGTCTTTAAAACATATTCTGATGGCGTTCCTGAGAAATGAACAACTGCTGTCCTTTAATTGGTCAGCAGCTCTCAGTGGGCGAATCTTCAGCACCCGGCACCTTAAGCATGGGAAGATCTCCTACTTCCTAGTTAAGTGTCAGATTGGCACAATTCAGCACATCTTTTTCAGAGGAGGTTACAAGGGGCTCTTGTTTGCTCAGCAGTTGGTGGGTAATAACCTATTGCTTCCATTAAATAGAGATTGTTGATTCTGTCTCTCACTCCATAGACACTGACTGAGCTGAGGAACACTGTGCAATTAATTTCCCCTGAGAGATATAAGTGTCAGAACAAGCTGATAAACTTTACATTTTCTTTTTTGTCCATTGAAACTGTGGAATAATGCCAACTTTTCAAGTACACATAAATTATATATAACATTATGGTCTGTTCCTTGTTGGTCCTCAAAAAGAAAACAATTTTGGAAGAAAGGGGTGGCACAGTAGCTCAGTGGTTAGCACTTCTGCCTCACAGCACCAGGGCCCCAGGTTCGATTCCAGCTTCAGGTGACTGTCTGTGTGGAGTTTGCACATTCTCCCTGTGTCTGCATGGAATTCCTCTGGGTGCTCTGGTTTCCTCCCACAGTCCAAAGATGTGCAGGTCAGGTGAATTAGCCAGGCTAAATTGTCCATAATGTTAGATGCATTAGTCAGAGGGAAATGGGTCTGGGTGGGTTACTCTTCGGAGGGTCGGTGTGGACTGGTTGGGCCGACGGCCTGTTTCCACACTGTAGGGAATCTAATCTAAGAGATTCCTAGCTTCAATAGTTTCTTCAAATCGAACTAGAATTTCTGACTTAGCCATAAATTGCATAACTTTCACCCCAATACTAGGTACACAAGAAGCTCAGATTTCAAATATAAGCTTGGTTTCAGCTGACTTTAAGGTACAGTCAATCATTAGTTCCCAATACATAAAGCTGGTATGGAGGAGATAGCACTACCCAATCACAAAGAGCTTCCATGAATTGATGAATGTTTGATTCAAAACTCAAAATAATAGTAATTACTTTGCTTGTCTCAGTAGTCAATAAGCACTTTCTCTGGCTTTAGCCACTTAAGGCTTCCTTTCTGGCCAAGGACCATGTCAGAACCAGAGGTACAAACTAACATTTTCAGCAAAGACTGCAATGTAACTGGAATTTTCTAATAGAAAACTGCAAGGGCTTTGCCATGGTTTTGATCTGGAAATAGTGGACTACATTTTGAAGTCACCTTACTTACTAGGTCAATAAAATAATCTACCCATTTGGGGACAATAGTGCAGTATTTGTTTTGTATTATTCCAAGAAGATGTCATTACTTCATTTAAAAGAGATTAACCATTATGGTTTTAATGGTGAACCAGCTGAAGAAGGAGCCACAGTGTGAAAGTTAGTGGTTCCAAATAAACCTGTTGGACTATAACCTGGTGTTGTGTGATTTTTAACTTTGTCAACTCCAGTCCAACACCAGCACCTCCAAGTCATGGTTTTAATACATTCATTTCACTGTGAAACATAGCTCATAATCAGTTTATATTGGGTCTCACCTTTCTCACTTTGGAAAAGACTATGCCTAGATAAAAATTGAAGTCAATAGGAATCTGACAGAAATATTCTCCAATGCCTGGAATCACACCTAACAAAATAAGAAGATGCCTGTGGTTATTGGAAGTCAATGATCTCAGCTTCAATATGTTGCTGCAGGAGTTCCTCAGAGTAGTCTCCTCTGCCCAACCATTTTCAAATACTTCGTCAATGACCTTCCCTCAATCATAAAAGCAGAAATGGGGATGTTTGCACAGCATTGAACACCATTCACAATTTCTTGGATACAGAAACATTCCAAGCCATCACTTAGATAGACCTAGACGACACTCAAGCTTGGATTGATGCGCAATATTCACACCACGTAACTGCCAAGCAATTACAATTTCCCAAACAGAAGAATCTCATCATCTGCCCTTGCATTAGCACCACTGAATCGTCCATCATCAACATCCTGGAGTTTACCATTTACCATACAGGTGCAAAATGATTAATGTTGGTGGGAAGAATATAGAGAGACAACATAAAGGGTACAATTCTAAAGGTGATGCAGGGTGAAAGGGACCTGTGCATAAAGGAATCTGTATCTGTGTGTAAATCATCGAAGTTGACAGGACAATTGAGAATGCAGTTACTAAAGCATATGGCACCCTGTGTTTTATGAACAGGGCATATTGTATAAAAGTAAGGAAGTTATGCTGAACTTGCACAGAACTGTGATTTGGCCTCAATTGACATATTGCATTCAGTCCCTGGTCACCACACGTTAGGAAGGAAATGAAGGCATAAATATTTTTCCCAGAATTTGCTTAAAACTGTTGAGCACAGTTATTCAGTGGATAACATTTACAGTGAATGAACAACTAACGCTTCTAAATTATTTTTATCTTTGGTAAAGATCATTACATTATGCAAGTGGATTGCATCTTCCTAGGTGCACTAACTTATATTACAACCACATTAAAATTCATCAGCTAGTAATGGACTCACTTAACTTTTCCAGATGCTTTGAATACAAAACCATAAATACTTTATTCTGGCTGCCTTACCACAAATGTGTTGTCACCTGCAGATTTGATTTTATAAAATAAAAGAGACATGACATTTCACTTAAATAGTAATTTCAGAATACACCCCAAAAGTGCTTCATAGATAATCAATTATACATTATACTGTGAAAAGTGTCAGCAGCTATTTATTTTGAGATGATTGATGGATGAATAGTGGTCCGTCACTGAGAGAGCTCCTTTGCTCTTCTCCAATTTAGTGACATTGGGATACAGCTAAGAGTTAGAGTCAGACTCTTAGTTTAACATCTCATTCAAAAGCCAGTATTACTGCAGCGCTTCACTGAAGTATCAGTATTTGCTCAAGTATTTGACACTGGTTCAGCTTCCTCAGAGCCAGCTCTCAGTTATCAGAACCTCTGACACTCCTGTTTATATATCTGTCAGCCAGGGTTCCCTGATTGGTCCAGGTAAACAGCCCTAATCAGGGAACACTTTTATATGAGGTTCACTTGTCTGACCTTGTTACAATCACTACATCCCTCATCTTTAGGTCCAGCGATGTAGGCCTGTTCGTTTTCTCGTGCAACCCACCTGGCTTTGGTTGAGAATGACGGATGCTAACCTGCCAGTGCCAGTGGGAAGTATCCAGTTCAAATCATGTGAGGTGAAGCTCTCAATTTGGTGTTAATGAAGGCGGGTTTTATTTGATTGTTGCAGGATGTACTCAATTCAATAAAGCACGAGTAAAGGTTATGGGTATGATTTTATTTTAATTTTACTGGTTAGAGTTTCCGTTGTGACAAAAGCACATTGGGTGATGTAATATCCTTGGACTAACTAACCAGAATGGTGTTGCTCAGCTGTACATTTTCCTTTTAAGAACAAATTGTTTAGTGAAATGGCCTAGTCCTGAATTTCCCTAGTTCCGTCCTTTTTACATATGGTGGCTATGAGTTCACTACCAAGAGGATTTCAAAATGTTGATGAGCGATGTCAATACTTGACAAACACCCCCTTTGTGTCTCTTGGGGCATTTTCGCAACCGGTCCAGTTCCTCCAACTCAGTCTTGGAAATGGGCAGCATGTATTGGACTGTAGCCCACCTCTTGTGCCCTGAGTGTCTCAGAAGAAATTCATCCCTTTCTTCAGGTGGTAAAAGTGTCGAGGTTACGATATCTGCCGTGTCCATCACAGATCTAAGGTTTCTTGGACACTAGATGAAAGTGGAGAACCCAAGGGTTCTGACAGTTTCTCAGGCTGTTCTGAGGGGCTGGGTATGTTTTCCTCCTGCCTTGTTTGTGGGTTTGCAGCTTTCATATGGTCCATGTGCTTGTTCAGGATCACCTCATCTACCCAAACTTTGTAGGGCACTGGATCTAACCTTGCATCAAACGGGCGTATTTGCGCTTTGTATCAGCTAAAGTCCATGAAGCATACACTATTTGGTGTACCTCCCCATTCGGCCATCTGTGAGCCAACACTACCCGATACCGTATAGGGAGGCAACACATGTCAGCACTAGATCTCGGTTGGGATCACAGTGTGCCAACACCTGAGATGAAGATAGCTACTTATTCACATCCCTAAAGTCTATGTCTTGGCTACAAAACCATTTCCAAAGTTACCCTTTACCAATAACAGATGTAACAGTGCTAGAATGGAGGCCAGGTATGAACTTTCCAAAATAATTCACCAATCCACTGAAAGACATACGCTCTGGTGCAGATGTGGGAGCCGTGGCACCTTTGATCCCCCTCACTTTATCTTCAAACGGATGTAACCCAGTCTTGTTGACTCTAAAGCCCAAGTAGGTCACTAGAGATGGCTGGATTACACATATTTCCCTTCTAAAGCATTCACTCACTTTGTAAGAATGTCAAAGGACAATGTCCAAGTACCCTAAGTGCTCTTTATTGGTCTTCTCTGTCATTAGCATGTCATCCAGATAAATGGCAACCTGGGGTAGACCTTGTAAAATGTTCTCCATTGTCCTTTGAAAAATAGCACAGGCTGACAACACCACGGTATTAGGCAAGAACTTTCGAAAGCTGATTGGAGGCAGATGTTCACAGGTAAAGGAATGGCTGGAAAATGGGAAGACTTCAGAAATGAGATAACAAGAATCCAGAGCAAGTATATTCCTGTCAGGGTGAAAGGGAAGGCTGGTAGGTATAGGGAATGCTGGATGACTAAAGAAATTGAGGGTTTGGTTAAGAAAAAGAAGGAAGCATATGTCAGGTATAGACAGGATAAATCGAGTGAATCCTTAGAAGAGTAGAAAGAAAGTAGGAGTATACTTAAGAGGGAAATCAGGAAGGCAAAACGGGGACATGAGATAGCTTTGGCAAATAGAATGAAGGAGAATCCAAAGGG
>NC_057741.1:24732482-24782500 GCF_004010195.1 Chiloscyllium plagiosum | reverse complement strand
CTTCCTATCGGAAAGATGTTGTGAAACTTGAAAGGGTTCAGAAAAGATTTACAAGGATGTTGCCAGGGTTGGAGGATCTGAGCTACCAGGAGAGGCTGAACAGGCTGGGGCTGTTTTCCCTGGAGCGTCGGAGGCTGAGGGGTTACCTAAAAGAGGTTTACAAAATTATGAGGGGCATGGATAGGATAAATAGACGAAGTCTTTTCGCTGGGGTCGGGGAGTCCAGAACTAGAGGGCATAGGTTTAGGGTGAGAGGGGAAAGATATAAAAGAGACCTAAGGGGCAACTTTTTCATGCAGAGGTGGTATGTGTATGGAATGAGCTGCCAGAGGATGTGGTGGAGGCTGGTACAATTGCAACATTTGGATGGGTACATGAAGAGGAAGGGTTTGGAGGGATAGGGGCCGGTTGCTGGCAGGTGGGACTAGATTGGGTTGGGATATCTGGTCGGCATGGACGGGTTGGACCGAAGGGTCTGTTTCCATGCTGTACATCTCTATGACTCTAAACCTTATGAGTACTACTTGTAGCATACTTCTGGGAATCCTCATCTAACCATAATTGCAGGTACGCATGGCTCATGTCCAGCTTTGTGAAGGACAGTACCGCTCCCTCCACCCCATACCAGCTTGTGTACAAGTCCTCTAATGTGAGGGATTGGGTATTT
Source organism: Chiloscyllium plagiosum (assembly GCF_004010195.1). Classification (NCBI taxonomy): domain Eukaryota; kingdom Metazoa; phylum Chordata; class Chondrichthyes; order Orectolobiformes; family Hemiscylliidae; genus Chiloscyllium; species Chiloscyllium plagiosum. Next base: position 24,781,833 of record NC_057741.1, on the reverse strand, counting down.
ATCCAGCTACAAGAAGCAGTTTATCGTTCATTTAAAATCCACACAAAGACAAACTGACCTGTTGGGTTTCACAATCAGTATAACCGGTGCTGCCCATTTGATAATTTCTTCACTTTCCTTCCTCCTGATTTCTGCTTCTACTTTTCCATAAAAGGCAACTAGATTGGCTGGGCTTTGCAGAATTGTGGAATTGCTTCCAGGTCAACGTGCAAACTTTGGCTCCTTTGATAGCTCCTTGACCTCCCTGAAAAACGTATAGGTAGTTAATGGGGACTTCATTTAGGCAGCCATTTTCAAATTGAAAAATGTTGAACCAATCAAGGTGAGGCTTTCTCAACCAATTTCGCTCCATTAGGCTTGGGCCTGAGTCTTTTACTACAATCAGTAGTAAGGTGCTTCTCATATGAGATTGGAACTGAAGTTGTACTCTTAATCTATAAAAGTGTCCTGGTATAGGTTCTCAGTCTAGCACACATCTTATGCAAACTTAAAGGTTGGAGTCAAGAGTGAATTTTGGCAAAGACTGATACAGCCGCGCCAGTATCAACCTCCATTAGAACTGGGTGACCATTTAACCAGATACTTATTTTGATTGGTTCTGATTTGGATGTTGCTAAGCAATTTAACTGTTCCAAACCAGATGTAATGAGCCTCCCAGGGTTTGCACTTCCTGGCTACCAGCCTGAGTTCTCTTACTCAATTCAGGCCCAGTAGGATTCTTTTGCTGTCTCAAGTCCACATAATAGCTGCAACTACAATGGCTTGTTGGCCCCTTTCCTGCAAAATGTTAACCATTTGACTGAGGCTTAGCTTTGTTTTGGGGTTTTGTTGTGGGCTGACTTAGAGTCTCTCTGTTCAGGATATGTCCTGAGTGTGAGGCTGAGCAATCATCTTCACTCAAGTGGTGTTCCCCAAACTCAGTCAGCCTGGCGACGGTGTCCACTTCCATCGGAATATTCTGTAGCTCACATGCTCCACACAGATTCCCTACAGTGTGGAAACAAGCCCTTCAGCCCAACCAGTCCACACTGGCCCTCCAAAGAGTAACCTACCCAGACCCATTTCCCTCTGACTAATGCACCTAGCACTATGGGCAATTTACCATGGCCAATTCACCTAACCTGCACATCTTTGGACTGTGGGAGGAAACTGGAGCACCCGGAGGAAACCCACGCAGACACGGGGAGAATGTGCAAACTCCACACAGACAGTCATCTGAGGCTGGAATCAAACCTGGGACCCTGGTGCTGTGAGGCAGCAGTGCTAACCACTGAGCCACTGTGTCGCCATTGCTGCATTTTCCAGTGGGAAAGCTAGTTGTTGTGGCTGTTTGAATTCCAGTTAGGCTTCAGCCAGTAGGCACTTCTTCATGGTTACATCATTAATTCCACATACCAAATGGTGCCTCAGCACCTCATTAAGGGTTAAACCAAAGTCAAATGCCTCTGCCAGTCATCTTAACTTAATCTAAAATCCTGACACAGATTCCTCTGATTTTCGAACTGCCGGGTAAAACTGATAGCATTTCAAAATTAGAGGAGGCTTGGGGTCATAATATTCCTTAACTAAATCAGTCAATTCTTGAAAGGCTTTAATTTCTGGTGCTTCAGAGCAAGTTAGGCTCCTAACAAACAAAAAAGCTGTGGATCCACAAGCTGTCAGAAGAATTACTTATTCCTTTTCATCTGCTCCAATGTTATTTGCCAAGAAAAATAACATATTCATTCCATATAATGAGTTCAGTCTTCGACGGCAGGATCGGTCGAGTCAAGCTTGCCAAATAATGGTATGTTGCCAGAAATGCTTACCTCAACTCAAAGATGACTGTTGCAAACAAATTTCTTCAGCATTCTTTTTTCTCTTGTCACCATTGAAATAACTCCAAATGGCCAGTATCCCTTTGGTAAGTCAGCCCGTCCTTACTCGTGTATAGTATTTAACAGTGGTTCAGCTTCTTCCGAGCCAGCTCTCAGAGTGAACAGAAATGCTGACACTCCTTTTATTTTCCTTTTTTTGTCCCTTTTTCCCTTCATCCGCACTACTGCCTAACAGCAGTAATGCTTATTTTTCCCCAGCACCCACGTTGTGTGTGTGCAGGTGTCGGACACAGTGAGAAATAACAAGTGCGTAAACATTTATTTATATTCCACCACCAGAAAAAAAGAAACATGCGAGTGGCCAGTGACAAGCAGTGCTCTTCTTGAGGGAGAGCAATGCTGAGTGATCAAAAGATGAAGGGGAGGGCAGGGTTTAAATCAAAATAGAGTTGCAAGGGGGAAATAAAACACTCTACTCCCTTCGGTGCACACCTCTCCCTGAAAGTCTCAAGGGCATTGGTGGACACCGCATGCTCCTTGTCCAGGGACACCTGGGTTCTGAGACACTCCTGTTTATTTTTTTTCTTTTTTTCTCACTGACCCAGCTCCCTCAGAGGCAGCTTTCAGAGTGAAAAGAACTTCTGACACTTTTTTTGTATTTTTCTTTTCTTTACCAGCTCCCTCAGAGCCATTTCTGAGTGAAAGAACCCCTGACATCCTGTTTGTTTTTTTTTGTTCAGTTTTCCCCCCAAACTACTGCCTGACAGCAATAATGCTTATTTTTCCCAGCACTCACGTCGTGTGTGTGCAGGTTTCGGACACAGTGAAAAACAACAAGTATGTAAATCTTTATTTATATTCCACCACCAGAAAGAAAGGAAACACTCGAATGGCCAGTGACAAGCAGTGCCCTTTTCAAAGGGCAATGCTGCACGATCAAACAGTGAAGGGGAGGGCAGGGATTAAATCAAAACATAGTTGGAGGGGGAAATAAAGCACTCCACTCCCTGTGGTGCCCACCTTTCCCTGAAAATCTCGAGAGTATTGGTGGACACCATGTGCTCCTTCTCCAGAGACACATGGGCTCTGAGACACTCCTGTTTATTATTTTCTTTTTTTTTCTTCTTTTTTTAAAAGAGTGTCTGACACTCTGATTTTTATACTCAGGCATGGCATAACACATCTTCAGGTAAGTTATGACTTGAACTGAGACCTCCTACCCCAGAGGTAGGGACACTATCATGGTGCAATAAAGCCTTTCAATGATGAAATTTCCAGTAGTCACAGACTGAAATTGAACCAAACCAACAATAGAATGAGGCAAAGAACTGTGGATGCTGGAAATCAAACAAAAGACAGAAATTGCTGGAACAAAAATCAGCAGTTCTGGCAGCATTTGTGGCTTGCAGAAAGAGTTAATGTTTTGGGTCCAGTGATCTTTCTTCTGAAGAAAGGTCACTGGACTCAGAACATTAATTCTGATTACTCTCCACAAATGCTGCCAGACCAGCGGAGTTTCTCAAGCAATTTCTGTTTTATTAACCCAAGGCTAACATCTTACCACTTAGCCACCATGCCTCCCTCTGCATTTAATACATACCTTAAAACTTATATTTTTAACAAAGCTTTTGGTCAACTGCTGTAATATTTCCTTATGTGATTTAAAGTCAAATTTTGCTTTATAATTTTTCTGCAAAATGTCTTGGACATCACAGAATCATTGTGGTGCAGAAAAAGCCCACTGTGTCTGCACCATTTATCTTATCATTTTGATTAGATTAGATTAGATTCCCTACAGTATGGAAACAGGCCCTTTGGCCTAACAAGTCCACACCGACTCTCCGAAGAGTAACCCACCCAGACCCATTTCCCTCTGACTAATGCACCTAACACTATGGACACTATCTCTCTGCTCTTGCACTTGGTGCCCAAATTAATGCAGTTAGAAAACCATATGCTTTATTAACATGTCTCCCTCCTTGTCCCATCACCTTTAATTATCTTTGTACATATACATCAATGTTATGCTATTCCTGCACACCGTTGAGAATACAGGTCGTTTTTTTGGTCACACGAATTTGACGAATTCGGGACTCTGTTTCTAAAGTGCGAACTTCTAAAACGTGTGTTGGCTGTAATTTGATTACTTTAACCACTGTTAAAGCGTGATTTTTCTGTAATGTGGGGTTGCACAGATTTATAGTAGAGCTACCTGTAGTACTCTTTCTTTTGCACCTGTCTTTTCATATACTTCTGATTAAAGTGCATCATATCACACTTCTCCACCTTAAATTTTACCTATCACCTGTAGGCTCATTCTACCAACTTAATTTTTTAAAATTTCCATTCTGTCCTCCTCACAATTTACAGCTCTTCTATATTTTGTGTCCATAAGGCCGTAAGAAATAGGAACAAGAGTAGGCCATTCGGTCCCTAAAGCCTGCTCCACCATTCAATAGGATCATGACTGATCTGGCCGTCTTCATGTCCACTTTCTTGCCTTTTCCCTGTAACCCCATCGATCAAGATACTATTTCAGCTTTAAATATACATAGGGCCACTTCTCACATAATGTGGCATGAAGTTCCAAAGACTCGCCACCTTCTTGAGAGAGGAAATTCCTTCTCATCTCAGCCTTATATTGGCTCCCCTTTATATTTAGACTATGCCCTCTGGTTATAGACTCTCCCATGAGGTGAAATATCCTCTCAGCATCTACCCCGTCAAACCCCTTAAGAATCCTATGTTTCAATGAGGTCACCTCACATTCTGCTAAACTCGAGTTAGTAGACACCCAAGCTATTTAACCTTTGCTCATAAGACAATCCCTCCATACCAGGGATCATCCGAGTGAACCTTTTCTGAATTGCTTCCAATGAAACAATATATTCCTTTAAATAAGGGGAACACAGCTGCTCAGAGTACTCCTGTACAGTTATCATCTGCAGACTTTGAAACTGTCCCCCTGCACACCATAATCAAGATTATTAGCAAAAATCAGAAGAAGCCAGGGTCCCAATAGGGCAACCAGAAACCTTCCAACAATCAGAAAAGTGCTAATATTTAATGGATACCACTATTAGTTTTGCCCTTGCACACAAGGGGATCAATCAGAGGAAATGGTGGAGGCTGGTACAATTGCAACATTTAAAAGGCATCTGTATGGGTATATGAATAGGAAGGGTTTGGAGGGGTACGGGCCGGGTGCTGGCAGGTGGGAGTAGATTGGGTTGAGATATCTGGTCGGCATGGACGAGTTGGACCGAAGGGTCTGTACATCTCTATGACTCTAATTGAAAGCCACCATTCAACGTGAGAAATGGGACATATCAGCAACCTTCTCAAAAATAAAAGGTGCTTTTCCACACACCTACCCCTTCCCTGTTTTGATGCAGTCTGGATGCAGCAGGAAGACGGTCTGATGTCCCTTTAAAGGTGGGACGTCCTGTTGTTTACAAGGCTCGGTGCCGCGGCTGCGTCACCACAGACGAGGCTTGAAAATGAAAACATTTTCCAAACTCGATCAATGACTTTTTACTGCATCCGATGAAGCGCTTCTTGAGCTGCCTTCTTTATTTCCGCCATTTTTCTATCTGAGCCAGGGCGACATTTCCTCGGAGACAACGATCAAAGAACATTATTCTTTTGTTGGTTGGGGAAAATAACATACGTATATAATCAGGTAAATTTTTACTGCAGTTTATTCCTCGGTATAATTCCAGGAGAGCAGAGTTTGCAAATTTGCTTCTTGTGTATCGACAGCAAGAGGAGATATTGTCTTTTGCAAAGTGGCGTTGTCTGGTGAGATTGTTTTACTTTATCTGCATCAAATTGATTCCCAAGCCATTTTTTTGTTTGTCGATTTCTTTTGTAAAAGGATACATTGAATTCATTCATTCATTCGAATATTTTGACTGACATGATACGCGTTCGACATTTCCTCGCGTGCATGTTTCAGAAACGATAGTCATCAGATCGTGTACAGCTTTCTTTTTTTGGGGTTAAAAAATGAAATAAATACACCCCGGGTTTGCACAATTCATTGTTGGTGCGCAGCTTTACAGTGCGTCAAGGTAATTTTTTTTTCATGCAGTAATTGCTGAGGGCTTGTGGCATTTATCTAATGTTGTTCCATGGTTGCAATGGTGTGAAAAAATACAATTTAAATAATGTGTAACCTCGCCTTTAGCGTTTTTCTACCTCCCAACGACCTCAAATGTGCAAAATCAAAAATAGGGAGGGGGAAGACAAGAAATATTAATCTACATATATCATTAGGGATCTCCTGAGTATTGCGCTGCAACTGAGTTCTGATAGAAGGTTGCTCCTTCTCAAAAGCCCCTCCCGCTTCATTGCTTTTCTCTCCCTCTCTCTTTCTCTTTCGTTTCTCTCCCAGCTTCTGAATAGAGGAAGCCCCTCCAGTGATTGCCGGTTCTCTGCAGCCATGGTGAAGTTAGGGAACAATTTGACCGAGAAGAGCAATGGGAAGGCTGCAGCCACAGATGGCTTCGATACCATCCCTCTCATCACGCCACTCGACGTCAACCAGCTCCAGTTCCCAGCTCCAGACAAGGTAAAAGCACCAGGAAAACAAAAGGCTGACACACACACAGTGTGTGCTGGTAAAGGGGGGAGGGGAGGGGTGGGCACCTGTAAAATAAGAAAACTGCTTAATTAATTCGGTCACCCTCCCCTTCCCATTATTAGCCAGAAAGGCAAAGAGGGGAAAACGGGGTTCTGGAAGCAAAAGAAAATGCACTGCTGGATGCTGGAAATATGAAATAGAACAGAAAATACTGGAAACACTGCAGATCCGACAGTATCTGTGTGTATGTGTGAGAGAGACTGAGTTAACATCTCTTTTCTGGCCGTGGGTCAGGTCCACTTTTGAGGATACAGGATCAGGCTTTATCTTTCATGGAAAGAAGAATGACCACTAACTTAAAATACCAGGAAAATTCATTTTTCCAGTAGTATTTATAGGATGTCAAGCAGTGCTGAAGCATGGGGGCTAAAAAAAAACTACTTGTTATTCTCATTAATGTTAATGCAATCAAAATACATCATTGCCCCATGAATTTTCCTGCTGAATCTTGATTTACTGCTTTGGACCAGAAACTGTTAAAGGGATATGAGATTTTATAAAAATAAAATGCTACTGGAAATATGAAATAAAAACGAAGTACTGGAGAAACTCAGTAGTTTAGCAGCATGTAGGAAGAGAAAAAGATTTAATGTTTTGAGTTTAGTTTGACTTTCTCCTTTTGGAACTGAAGGGATGAAGAGTCATAGAGGCCTATAACACGTAAAAAGGCTCTTTGGCCCATTGATTCTGTGCTGATCAAAAACTAATGCCTAACTGTTCTGATCCAATCTTCCAGCACACACCACATAGTCTTGATTTGATTTGGAATTGCAAGTGCCTATTTAAATACTTACTAAATGTTTGAAGATTCCTGCCCTTACCACCCTTATAGGCAATAAGTTCCAGGTTCCCACTACCACCAATACCACCATCTGGGTGAATTGGTTTCTCCTGCCCCTATATCACCTAATCATTGATTTCCCCCACCAAGATAAAAAATTCCTTCCTGTCTATCCTATTTGTGCCTCATAATTTTCTTCATCTCAATCATGTCTCTTTTCACTCCATCCCATCCCATCCCATCCCATCCCATCCCATTCCATCTCCTGTGCTCCAGTCTAAGCATGACAACTATCAAGAGAGATTGCAATATCGAGTCACACTGGATTTAAAAGTTACTTTGTTTCTGTCTCCCTAGGTGCTGCCAGACCTACTGAGCTTCTCCAGCATTTTGTGTTTTTATGAATTTTGGAAGCCAAGTAGACTGTGTTCTGAATATTAAAGTTATGGTGTTGTAGTATTGTGCACTATGGATGGTATTACAGTTTATATTGTAAATCATTACAAGCTTTGGGAGGTTGCGTCACTATCCAAAGTGAATTGCGTAACAAAAATTAAAAGTGAACCAAAAAAAATATCAAGTGCAAAAAAGCTGATATTTTTGACCTTGAGAAATGTTAGCCTGTTCCTAAAAAAAAGTCTAGTGGCTGGCAACTTACAGAACCTTTAAAAATCAATTAGCTGCTAATTGGTCTACTTAGACTAATTCATTACATGCAGTCCTTCAGCAGAGGCAACCAGTTTATCAGGTATAATCACAACAGCCTTTGACTATGGCGGAGCAATGTTATGGGAGATCAGCCAGCTGTAATGCATTTTCCAATTTATATATTGAATCATTTGAAGTAGTTATGTAGCAGACATACGGCATGGGGATTATCCTGTATAATGCCGTAATCTGCAGAGAATATTGAGATTTCTGACCATATTGATGAAAATAGCAGATAAATGTAGCTTGAAGGAAGCTGTACAATTGATGAAAAAGATAAGTTTGTGTGCTGTTACTTTGACCATCTATTTCATCAATTCGTTTTTAAACTCTTGTTGTTCAAGAATCCCTGAGATGCTTTGTGTTCTCTGCGGCTGTTTTAAAGATCTCTTCAACCATGGAGTAGGCACCCCAGGGCTTGACTTAGTGAGCTGCCAATCTTCATCACAGGAATTTGCTTCCCACAGGGGAGGTGGTGTGTTGAAGTTGGGGTTGGGGGTTGTGACGGGGTAATATCAGATGAGCAATTCCGGATTCAAAGGCTGTTATTGTTGTGACTGGTCCAGAGTCACACTGGCACAGGACTGGGATTGTACCATCTGCCTGTGCTGTCAGCTTCAGCTGCTGTGCTTTCAAGGCAGAAAATAGGCAGTGCCAAGAGGAATAAATCTGCTGATTTCTCTTTTGACTCCTGCAATGTGTATGTAATATAAAAATGGGACACTGATCACAATTCTAGTGTACCACTTAAATATTTATATCACACTTCAAAACACAGGAACTATCCAGGAATACAAATGACATAAGTCCAAATGTCTACAGTCTCAAATTTAATACCTGTATTGCCCATCCCAAGTTTACTTAACAACTATTGGACATTCTGGCCTTAAAAGTAATACAAATTCATCTTAACCTCCATATTTTAAAAAAAAATCCTGGAAGGTAACCATTTTGCAATCTACTTTATATGGCTTATTTCTGCTGTCCTTATAGATATTATCATTTGACTTATCACAAGATATGCCATGGGACATCCAACTGCACATATCTTGATTTGTTGAATTTAGTATTCCTGGTGCGCTTCAGGCAGAGCTCCCTAGACATTGTATGAAACGTTGACTAGGCGCTGGTAGACACTTCTTTTAAGGAAAACGAGAAAGAAAAGTGGTCATTATGTGCTGCTTTTCTTTTCTGACCTTGAGATAACCTGGTCTTTCTGAAAAGAAATTAGCCAAACAATCAGCAATCTATAACTTCCAATTGTAATTAGCTTCCATTTAACCTTAGAATTTACCACTTTCGGTCATTTTGCCAAACTGTGACCTTAAAAAGAAAAGGCTGATTGAAGGGGGAGGTGATGACAAAATAGTATTGTTGCTGGATTAATCATCCAGAGAACAAGGTAATACTTTGGTGATCTAGGTTTGAATCGCACTATGGATGATGGTGAAATTTGAATTTTAAAAGAACTGGAATTAGAAGTTTAATGATTATCATGAAATCATTGACTCTTGTTGTAAAAGCTCCTCTTGTTTACTCATGTAAAGACAGATTTCATTGGATGACTTGGTCTGGCCTACATGTGCCTCCAGACCCACTGCAGTATGGATGATTCTTAAATGAGAATATGGATTGTGCTGTTGGGAACAATCCTGTCCATACTGGCCATCTTGCCAACTAGATTCAAATTATCTAAATTCCTGTGGTAACATACACTTTTACACACGTTGTAGCCTGGAGCATTGGACAGTGATGGTAGAAGCTCCAATGCCTTTCTATCACATGCTGACCAGGAATCTCTCCCATTCTTACGACCTGCAGTTGATGTATATTGGAAGGATTTGCAAGTTGATATTCAACCTGTTTGGCAACATGTTATCAAAGTTTGGAGAGGTATATTGATTTTTGGCTTTAGCTATAGAGTCATGGAATCATAGAGCTGTACAGCATGGAAACAGACCCTTTAGTCTAATTCGTCTATGCCGACCAGGTATCCTAAAATAATCTAGTCCCATTTGCCAGCATTTGGAACATATCCCTCTAAACCCTTGCTATTTGACCACCCTTCCAGATGCCTTTTAAATATTGTAATTGTACCAGCCTTCACCGCTCCCTTGGCAGCTCATTCCATACACTCATCACTCTCTGTGTGAAAAAATTGCCCTTGGGTCCTTTTTAAATCTTTCCCCCTCACCTTAAACTTATGCCCTCTAGTTTTGGACTCTCTGCTACCCCAGGAAAAAGACCTTGTCTATTTACCCAATCCATGCTCCTCATGATTTTATAAACGTCTATAAGATCACCCTTAGCCTATGACGCTTCAGGGAAAACAACCCCAGCTTATTCAGCCTCTCCCTTTAGGTCAAATCCTCCAACCCTGGCAACATCTTTGTAAATCTTTTCTGAAATCCTTTCCAGTTTTGCAACATCCTTTTTTTTTAAACAAAGGAGACAAGAATTGCATGCAGTATTCCAAAAGTGGCCTAACTAATGACCTGTACTACCATAACATGACCTTCCAACTATTACACTCCATGCACTGACCAATAAAGGCAAGCATGCTAAACACCTTAACTACCATCTATGTGGGACTCCACTTTAAAGGAACTATGAACCTTCACTCCAAGGTCTCTTTGTTCATCACTACTCCCCAGGACCTTACCATTAAGTGTACAAGTCCTGCCTTGATTTTGCTTTCCAAATGCAACACCTCCCATTTATCTAAATTAAATTCCATCTGCCACTAGTCAGCCCGTTGGCCGATCTGATCGAGTTCCCATTATACTCTGAGGTAACATTCTTTGCTGTCCACTACATATCTAATTTTGGTGTCATCTGCAAACTTACTAACTGTACCTCCTATGTTCTTATCCAAATCATTTATATAAATGATGAAAAGCAGTGGACCCATCACCAATCCTTCTGTCAAGGTGGTTTTTTTTTAAGGTCATTTCAAATAGCATGTAACTTAAGCTAAATAGCTACTTGTGGAGTTAATTGTTGAAGTTTTACAAAATTTAAATTTTTATGATGGACAGATGGTTATGTCTCAGTGGAGAAGAAAAGATTCATACCAGAAGAAGGGTAGTTTAGTTTGTGGGTGTGGTCAGGTTATCTGAGTTGGAAAAAAGTCTTCAGGCTACTAGAGCTGGAAAGATGTCTTAAATACTTTTAGCACTTCAAGTAGACAGTGCTTTTTTTAAAAGTTCAACTTTGAGGAGTCAGTGAGTTAGTTAGAGTCAGTGTATCTCAGGGCAAGATAGTAATGGAAGGAATAATGTTTTGTGAATGTGAAGAAATTCTTTCAAATTTGTTATTTGAATAGAAAATTCAGATAGAAAAAGTGCATCACTGTAGTTGTCAGTAAACGATGCTGTTGTAATAAAGGGTTACATTTTGCTGTTTGAGATGAGATCTTTTCAAATTTTTAAATATACTTCTGTGCAATAAACTAACGTTCTTTTGTTCAAAGTATATTTGGTTTGATTTATTATTGGATTCTAGATTAGAGTGGTGCTGGAAAAACACTTAAGTGGAGGTTTACTAAAGCTCCTCGGATGCTGCCTGAACTGCTGTGCTTTTCCAGCACCACTCTAATCTAGAATTCAGTTTCCAGCACCTGCAATCATTGTTTTTACCTAGTTGATTTATTATTGTCACTTGTACTGAGGCACTGTGAATAGTTTAGTTTTGCACGTAGTACAGGCAGGTCATACCATACAAAGATCATAGGGTGATAGAACAGAGTGAGGATTACAAAATTATGTCTGCACAGAAGGTGCACAAAAAGCAAGATCAACAATAGATTTGAAATTTGAGAGGTCCGTTCAGAAGTCTAATAACAATGGGGAAGAAGCTGTTCTTGGTATGTGTGTTTATGTTTATTTATTTATAGACTTATGTGAAAATGTTCAGTAACTGCCGTTGCTTACATATTGGGAAAAAAATCCTTAGGATTTATCAAGCTGGGTTTCACTTGAAAATCGGACTTTTCTAGTATTACCACAAGCTGGCTTCATAACACGTCATCTTGACTAACAATTTCTGGAGTGGGTTTTAAATCCTGAGCTTCTGGCTTAGAGGCAGGGGTACTACTACTGCATCACCAGTTTTCTCTTTGGTTGTCATTACATCACTTCAAATAAATGTTGTTGTTGACTGTTAAATTAGCTCAGGCAGGAATTTAATTCAAATAAATTAACCAGTACAGGAAAATAGCACACAGAGGAAATGAAGTGGTTTTTGTCCATCTGGGTCTTCTCATTGAGAATAATGTATTGATTTTCTAGTGGCACAGATGATGATAACAATAGTAGCTATAAGCCCCAGGTCATGTTTGAAAGATAGTCTTGCTGTCTTGCAGAGGTCACTGAGATTATGGAATAGTCCATGGCCAAATACCTTATTCCATCTAACTCAGAATGTGCTATGGTGAGTGATTTAAGAGTAAAAGTTTAAGAAATAAATATTTCGTTATTATGTTTTTATGTAAGAACAAAGGACTTGATGAGACTGTCTTAATTGGAGAGAAAATCAGAACAACATCAGCTTTTCTAATTTAAATATTAGGTGCTACATTTGTTAAATATAGTTGATTTGGAATACATGATAATTGTATCCCTCTAGTAATGAAGTTATCTGTTTTGAATTCATATTTCGCATATGCAAGTAGATTTTTAGGTGGTCAAGTTGTTGTGGTTGTTGTTGTTGTCATCTAACACTTGAGGTATGAGGAGAGAATTTAAAATTTCTTTATACTATCAGAAATGGAGGTTTCATCTTCGTCAAGGGTAAACTGATGTTATTTGACTTCTGGTCTTCTCAACAGTGTTAGTGTTGAATTGAGCAGGTATCTGAAACTTGGATCATCCTAGAAATGACTGCACTGAAACATCTCTGTTAAATATGCCAGTCAGCGTTTGTTTCTTGCTTATTCATGTGATATTTTGTACATTCTTTTCTTTTCAGTGGTTTCACACCAGTGGAGCTAATGGAATGTGAGCTGATTGTCTTATTTTAGTTCACAATTTTAAAACTAGAGGACAATGATAAGCGGAAGTAATTTTAACACTTAAGTGGAGGTTTACTAAAGTCTATTCCAAATCTTTTCCTATTCATATTTGAAAGCCATTTCATAAAGCTGGTGGTACTTATTATATCTTCTGGATTATTAATTACCTTTGATATGGCACATCGGTAGCTGGTCAAAGTTTATGTTTTCTGCTCCAACACAAAGTCATACATACCATTTTATTGACAGGTTGCATCCTGTGTTGCCACAGTATGCTTTCTCACCTTTTGAGAAGTGATAGAGCTAGACAGGACCTTGTGTTAGGGTTCAACAGTATTTAAAAAGTGCATTAAAAGCAGGATGTACATGATCTTTTTGTAATTTTGTAATTAGTCTTTTACTTTTTACTTACCAACCTATTGCTACACTGTAAATATCACCAAGACCCAGACTTTTATCATTTCATTGCTTGCTAACCTGCATTACTTCCTTGTCAATCAGTCTTGATTTTAAAATTCACGTTCTTGTTGTCAGATCCCTCTGTAGCTTGCCTCTCCCTATCTTTGTAAATTTTGAATTTAGTTATCCTCTTCTAATTAATGTCTGTGTGCAAGCCAACCAATCATTGTTGCTCAAGCACTATTGGCCATGTGTTTAATAGAATCATAGAGATGTACAGCATGGAAACAGACCGTTCAGTCCAACGCACCCATGCGGACCAGATATCCCAACCCAATCTAGTCCCACCTGCCAGCACCTGGCCCATAACCTTCCAAACCCTTCCTATTCATATACCCATCCAGATGGCTTTTAAATGTTGCAATTGTACCAACCTCCACAACTCTGGCAGCTTATTCCATATACACACCACCCTCTACATGAAAACGTTGCCCCTTAGGTCTCTTTTATATCTTTCCCCTCTCACCCTAAACCTATGCCCTTTAGTTCTGGACTCCCCCATCCCAGGGAAAATACTTTTCTATTTATCCTATCCATGACCTCATGATTTTATAAACCTCTCAGCCTCTGACACTCCAGGGAAAACAGCCCCAGCCTGTTCAGCCTCTCCTTATAGCTCAAATCCACCTTGCAACATTCTTGTAAATCAATTCTGAACCCTTTCAAGTTTCGTAATATCCTTCTGCTAAGAGAGAGACCACAATTGCACACAATATTCCAAAAGTGGCCTAACAAACATCCTGTACAGCTGCAACATGACCTCCCAACTCTTATACTGAGTGCTCTGACCAAATAAAGAAAAGTTTTCTTCAGTATTCTGTCTACCTGCGACTCCAGTTTCAAGGAGCTATGAACCTGCAATCCAAGGTCTCTTTGTTCAGCAACATTACCTAGGACCTTACCATTAAGTGTATAAGCCCTGCTAAGATTTGCTTTCCCAAAATGCAGCACCTCGCATTTATCTGAATTAAACTCCATCTGCCACTTCTCAGCCCATTGGCCCATCTGGTCAAGATCCTGTTGTAATCTGAGGTAACCCTCTTCACAGTCCACTACACCTCCAATTTTGGTGTCATCTTCAAACTAACTATACCTCCTAAGCTCGCATCCAAGTCATTTATATAAATGACGAAAAGCAGTGGACCCAAAACACCGATCCTTGTGGTACTCCACTGGTCACAAGCCTCCAGTCTGAAAAACAAACCTCTACCATCACCCTCTGTCTTCTACCTTTGCATCAGTTCTGTATCCAAATGGCTAGTTCTCCCTGTATTCCATGAGATCTAACCCTGCTAACTATTCTCCTGTAGGGAACCTTGTCGAATATGAAGTCCATATGCATCATATCCACCAATCTGCCTTCATCAATCTTGTTTCTTACTGCTTCAAAAAACTCAATCAAGTTTGTGAGACATGTTTCCCAAAGTTGTTGACTATCCTTAATCAGTCCTTGCCTTTCCAAATACGTGTAAATCCTGTCCCTCAGGATTCCCTCCAACAACTTGCTCACCACTGACCTCAGGCTCACTGGTCTATAGTTCCCTTACCACCTTTCTTAAACAGTGGCACCACGTTAGCCAACCTCTAGTCTTCTGGCACCTTGGCTGTGACTACTGACATACAAATATCACAGTGAGGGGCCCAGCAATCACTTCCCTAGCTTCCCACAGAGTTCTAGGCTACACCTGATCAACTCCTGGAGATTTATCCACCTTTACGTATTTCAAAACATCCAGCATTCCTCCTCTGTAATATGGACATTTTTCAACATGTCACCATCTATTTCCCTATATTCTATATCTTCCATATCCTTTTCCATAGTAAACACTGATGCAAAATACTCATTTAGTATCTTCCCCCATCTCTTGCAGCTCCACACAAAGACCGCCTTGCTGATCTTTGAGGGACCCTATTCTCTCCCTAGTTATCATTTTGTCCTTAATGTATTTGTAAAAACCGTTTGGATTCTCCTTAACTCTATTTGCCAAAGCTACCTCATGTCCCCCTTTTGCCCTCCTGATTTCCCTCTTAAATATACTTCTACTGCCTTTATACTCTTCTGAGGATTCACTCAATCTATCCTGTCTATACCTTACATATGCTTTCTTCTTTTACTTAACCAAATCCTTACTTCATCTTGTCATCCAGCATTCCCTACACTTATCAGCCTTTTTTTTCCACCCTAACAAGAATATATTGTCTCTGGATTCTCGTTTCTGAAGGCTTCCCATTTTCCAGCTGTCCCTTTACCTGCGAGCATCAGCTTTTGAAAGTTCTTGCCTAATACTGTCAAAATTAGCCTGCCTTCAATTTAGAACTTCAACTTTTAGATCTGGTCTATCCTTTTCTATCCCTATTTTAAAAACTGATAGAAATATGATTGCTGGCTCCAACGTGCTCCCCCACTGACACATCAGTCACCTGCCCAATCTTATTTCTCAAGTGTAGGTCAAGTTTTGCACCTTCTCTCGTAGGTACATCCACATACTGAATCATAAAATTTTCTTGTATGCATTTAACAAATTCCTCTCCATCTAAACCCTTAACACTATGGCAGTCCCAGTCTATGTTTGGAAAGTTAAAATCCCCTACCATGATCACCCTATTATCTACAGATAACTGAAATCTCCTTACAAATTTGTTTCTCAATTTCCTGCAGACTATTCAGGGGTCTGTAATACAACCCCAATAAAGTGATCATCCCTCTCCTATTTCTCAGTTCCATCCAAATAGCTTCCCTGGATATATTCCCAGGAATATCTTCCCTAAGTACATCTGTATCCCTGTCCCATATCAAAAACGCCACTCCCCCTCCTCTCTTTGCTCCCTTTCTATCCTTCCTGTAGCATTTGTACCCTGGAACATTAAGCTGCTAGTCCTGCCCATTCCTGAGCCACATTTCCGAAATTGCTATGATATCCCAGTCCCGTGTTCCTAACCATGCCCTGAGTTCATCTGCCTTCCCAGTTAGGCTTCTTGCATTGAAATAAATGTAATTTAATTCATCAGTCCTACCTTGTTCTCTGCTTTGTCCCTGCCTGCCCTGACTGTTTGATTCGCTTCTTTTCTCAATTGTACCAGTCTGGGATTGATCTCTTTCCTCACTATCCCCCTGGTTTCCACCCCCCCACCCCCCCAAACTTACTAGTTTAAATCTTCTAGAGCATCTCTAGCAAATCTCCCTGCCGGTATATTAATTCCCTTCCAATTCAGGTGCAATCCATCCTTCTTGTACTCCAGAAGAGATTCCAATGAATGCAAAATGTGAATCCTTCTCCCATATACCAGCTCCTCAGCCATGCATTCATCTGCTCTATTCTCCTATTCTTCCCCTCACTAGCTCGTAGCACCAGGAGTTATCCAGATATTACTCCCTTGAGGACTTCCTTTTTAAATTCCTGTCTAACTTCCTATATTCTCCCTTCAGAATCTCATCCTTTTCCCTTCTTGTGTTGTTGGCTCCACTGTGTACAATGACCTCCTGGTCCCTCTCCCCTTTGAGA
Organism: Chiloscyllium plagiosum; assembly: GCF_004010195.1. Lineage (NCBI taxonomy): Eukaryota > Metazoa > Chordata > Chondrichthyes > Orectolobiformes > Hemiscylliidae > Chiloscyllium > Chiloscyllium plagiosum. The sequence goes on along the minus strand of NC_057741.1, from coordinate 24,764,909 downwards.
ACATTCTGCACCCTCTCTGAGACATCCTTAATCTTGGTCCCAGGGAGGCAACACACCATTCTGATTCTTCGCTGCTGGCCACAGAAACTGTGCCTCTGACTAGAGAGTGGCCTAACACAAATTGATCGCTTGGAACCCGATGTACCCCCATTACATTAGAGCTGGTTTCGATACCAGAAACTTGGTTGTTTGTGCTACATTCCCCTCAGCATCCATCACCCCCAACCATTTTCCGAAACAGCATACTTGTTTGAAATGGGGATAGCCACAGAAGACTCCTGCATTACCTGCCTACCTCTCTTGCCTTTCCTGGAGTTAACCCATCTGTGTGACTTTATCTGCGACTTTTCTCCATTCCTATAACTGCCATCCATTATACCCCCTAGCTCTTGTAAATTCCTCATTGCCTCTAACTGTTGCTCCAACCGATCTATCCTATCTGATAAGATTTGCATCCAACAGCATTTATTGCAGATGTAATCCTCAGTAACACATAAACTCTCCCTACATTCCCACATCCAACATGAACTTTTTCACGCAGAGGGTGGTGCATCTGTGGAATGAGCTGCCAGAGGAAGTGTTGGAGGCTAGTATAATTGCAGCATTTAGAAGGCATCTGGATGGGTATATGAATTGGATGGATATGGGCTGGGTGCTGGCAGGTGGGACTAGATTGGGTTGGGAGATCTCTGAGAAATTGAGGACTGCAGATGCTGGAGATCAGAGTCAAGAGTGCAGTGCTGGAAAAGCACAGCAGGTCAAGCAGCATCCGAGGAGCAGGAGAATCGACGTTTCGGGCAAAAGCCCTTCATCAGAACTCTGTGTTTGCATATCTGGTGGCATGGACAAATTGGACCGAAGTGTCTGTTTCCATGCTGTATGTCTGTATGATCCTACTAAAGACCATTTTTGCTTCTTGCAATCTGCAGACCCAAAAAATAGATCCTAAGCTCTGGAATTCCTTCTCTGTATTTCTGTCTCAGTAGTGTGCTTTCCATCTTTACGACCCTACTTAAAGTCTCTTGGTCTTTGATTAAGCATTGTAGTTGAAAGTTCATCTCCACATCAATTATGAAAGGTTGCGAATAGTTTCAGATAGCTGTCAGTGACAGACATGAAGTTGGCAAACAAAATCCTGCTTACCCATTACTGATGTCAGAATAAAAGTCTGACAATTTAGCAAAAGCAGAGGAGTCCAGAGAGATGGTGTCTGTTATCACACGTAGGAACTTCCTGTGCCCAAATTGTCTACTACATTTCCTACAGTAATAAAGACTGAGCTTCAAAAACACTTGATTGGCTGTAAAAGAGCTTTTGAGATGTCTGGTGGTTGGGGAAGATGCCCATGTAAATGACAACCTTCAACCAAAATTCGAGATTTATTTTTCTTTATTGACAAATGAACATCGCGTTGACTTCCAGAGATGCAATAAGTGTCGTAGAAACTGACAGCTTTTCAAAAAAACCCCTAAAATTTCAGAACTGTGATTCACAAGATAATTATACAAAAATGATTAAATAGTTCAAGAAATAATTGTTCAGCTTTGTTGGGAAGAGTAGAGAGAAGCTTTGCAGACATTATGCAGGATGTTAAATAGGTTGCTTGAAATGTTGGAGTGATTTGTGAGAGAAATATGCTTGGTAAGCTGAATTACCTTTCTTATACCTGCACAATGTTAAATAAAGCTGCATTTTTGTAGGTTACTGTATTGTTCTGCTGAAAGTGCCTAACAGCTTCTTTGAGTTCTGGTCAAAATTAATACAAGAAGACGTGTACTTCAATGCATAACAAATTTTAGCTTAATCTGCTTATATACAAACTAATGAGCAAATCTACTAGCTTAATCTATGTTACATACAAACTAATAAACTAACTGATTAGCTAAACTACTTTATACCTATACATACAAATGAGTCTCTCTTCCTTTCAGCTCATCAGGGACTGGTGATGAGGTCACTTGAAGCTCTATCTCAAACTCTGTGGCACTAGTCTCTCAAACCCCAGTCTGTTGGCGAAAGTTCAATGAATGGGACAAAGTCTCGATTTATTAATGCTATTCTAAATCTGATGTTATGGGCTATGTCCCAATTTCTTAGTTCTTTCAGTACATTCCCAGGCATTTCGCTATGTGAAAACGAGTTGGAAAAACACACCCAAGCTTCTCTGTTTTCTGCATAAGTCTGTTCCCAGGCTCAACCATAGTTACCTTCCAGTCAAAACAGGCTGTTTTTACACCAGTGCTGGTTTTAGTGTGGTTGTCCATATTGCTTCAATTGTTCATTCTGTCCAATTAACCCTTAACAATCTGATTTTGGAGATTTTTTTAAGGCCAACACTACAGTTACTTCTAATTTTGAAGAATGGTCACAGGACTTAAAACATTAACTGTGTTTTCTGTCTGCATATGCTGCTAGATCTGCTGAGTTTTTCCAGCAATTTCTCTTCTTGTTTGTTTCAGATCTCCAACATTCCCTATTCTTTGTTTTATATAATTGTGATAGATTACTCTTCTATATAAAGTGGGGGGCACGGTGGTACAGTGGTTAGCACTGCTGCCTCACAGCGCCAGAGACCTGGATACAATTCCCACCTCAGGGGACTGACTGTGTGGAGTTTGCACATTCTCCCCGTGTCTGCATGGGTTTCCTCCGGGTGCTCCGGTTTCTTCCCACAGTCCAAAAATGTGCAGGTTAGGTGAATTGGCCATGCTAAATTGCCCGTAGTGTTAGGTGTAGGGGAATGGGTCTGGGTGGGTGCGCTTCAGCGGGTAGGTGTGGACTTGTTGGGCCGAAGGGCCTGTTTCCACACTGTAAGTAATCTAATAAACATACTAACTGAATTAATGAATTTTAAACTTAAGAGTGAACTCTTTTATTTTAAAGTTACGAAGGGAGGTCCAATGGAGCCAAAGCAATGGATAATATTGGAATAGACATCTGTCAAGATCTAATTGAGTAGAAGAGCAAGCTTGAGGGGCTGAGGAGGTTGGTTTTGTTCCAATGTTCCTGTTACATCTACCCCAGTATGAGAGGAACATTGAAAAAATTGACAGTTATATGTTTGTCAATTTTTTTATTGTTGATTCTATCATTTTTACCCATTGGACGTACAAAGAGACCTTTGAGTGCAGGTTTATCGTTCCTTGAAAGTGGAGCCACAGGTAGATAGGATAGTGAAGATGACGTTTGGTATGCTTTCCTTTATTGGTCAGACCACTGAGTAGAGGAGTTGGGAGGTCATGCTGCATTGTACAGGACATTGTTAGGCTACTTTTGAAATACTGTGTGCAATTCTGATCTCCCTCCCACAGGAAGGATGTTGTAAAACTTGAAAGGGTTCAGAAAAGATATTTACAAGAATGTTGCTGGGGTTGGAGGATTTGAGCTATAGGGAGAGGTTGAATAGATTGGGGCTCTTCTCCCTCGAGCGTCGGAGGCTGACTGGTGACCTTTACAGAAGTTTATAAAAGCATGAGGCGTATGGACAGGGTGAATAGTCAAGGTCTTTTCCCTGGGTTGGGCGAGTCCAGAACTAGAGGGTGTAGGTTTAGGGTGAGGGGAAAAATTTAAAAGGGACCTAAGGGGCAATATTTTCACGCAGAGGGTGGTGCATGTATGGAATGAGCTGCCGGAGGAAGAAGTGGAGGCTGGTACAATTACAACATATGAAAGGTATCTGGATGGGTATATGAGTAGGATTTGGAGGAATGTGGACCAAGTGCTGGCAAATGGAACTAGATTAGGTTGGGATATCTGGTCGCCATGGGTGAATGGGACCGAAGGGTCTGTTTCTGTGCTGTACATTTCTATGACTCTACAGGTTATTTGCATTGGTTAAGGCAAGAGTTAAAAAGAAGATCAAATCCTCTCTTACCAATTGCCGAAATGTGGCTGATACTTAAAATTACTGTCAGTCACTTTCTCTTCCTGCCCTTTCCTAACCTTGAGAAGGACTCCCTAATGAGGAACATTGATGGAATCAGGAGCAGAGTTTACATCAGAATTCTGGTGGAACTGAAGAGTCTGGCTTTAGTTTACTTCAGTCAGAGGAAAGATTAATCCCTGTCTTAGTGTAGTTATCTTTAGGATACATTGCTGTGTTACCACTGAGAAATTAATGTGCAATTTTGAGAAAGACTTTATATCTTGCCATTGGAAATAAATTAACCATTCAATCATTGTATGCTGGTAGCAGTCACGCCCAAACAAGAGGTGAAAGTGTGACCACTGGAAGCAATCACAATACTGGTATGAGAGTTAATTGGAGTGGTAACCAGAAGTGAAATATCTGAAATCTACCAAGTGACTTCCTTTGTGTAAGAATTGAGTGATGAGCAGCAAAGTATTTGTGGCATCTGTCAGTAACAAAATTTCAAGCACCAGGGCGAGTGTGTTCCTCATGTTGTTACAATACCATCGGTGACAGAAAAATTGGTCATGGCTGACTCATTTGGTTTAATATACAAAATATAGTAAGTATGAGGAGATAATCTAGATGGCACGAAGTGTCACTGTATATTTTCTATAAGTAAGTTAAAAGATTTGACACTGTGTGACTCCTCCTATGGTGAAGATAGAAGCAAAACAGTTATTTATTTCATCTGCCATTTCCTTATCTATTATTAACTTCTCATCCTCAATCTCTAGAGGACCAACACTTACCTTATGTACTCTTTGCCTTTGCATATTCCTGTAGAAACTCTTGCTGTCTTTTTTTTTTCATTTTTATCTAGCTGCTTTATCATCATGGTTTATCTCTTTAGTCCATCTCTACCATGCTTTGTAATCAGCACAATCATCTGACTTTTCACTCATCTTTATGCAGTTACATGCTTTTGTTTCTTCAATGATTTTCCCAACTTCTACAGTTGGTCAGACCTTCACTTCGACATTTTCTTTATAGTAGGAATATACATTCGGAAACATCCCCTTTGATGTCTGCCACTGCATTTCTGTTCATCTGTTTCGGTTCACTTCAGCCAGTTCAGCTTTTATCCCACATAGTTACTCTAATTTAAATTTAAAATCTTAGTCTTAGATCCAACCTTCTCCCTTTCAAACTGGATATGATATTCAAACTTTGAAGTCTCTGCTATCTCTGAAGTTATTTGTCAAGTCTATTAAACTCTATGGTTCTTTCCAGAACATGCTCATTTAAAGCTTGAAGCTCCATTCATCTGTTTTGATCTGGAGTCAGACCCCAGACTGAAATCCGGCTTGGTAAATCAGGTTTTGTTTTGGTTTTAACACTGAAGTACACATATACAGTGATACAGATGTAGTTTTAACAATGTCTGAAGCTTACTACATAAATGAAATGAAGATTAAATAGTTTGGTTTTATTCTATTTTTCTATAATTCAATTTTAAAGATTTCGAAACACATGGTGAAATATAATCACATTACTCCCCACAGCACTTCTTTACAGTACTCTCACCAGGGAGAATTCCCTCTCTATCACAACTCTGTGGCTTAATTTAACCGTGGCTTCAATCCCCAGTGTCAGTAATCTGAGACCCTCTTGCTTGAGTCTTCATACCACTGAGCTTAGGGCTAGCCGAAGCTGAGAAAATCTTTCAGGGGTTTAACCAAATACTTCTGATCTGGAATTCTAACATTAAACTTCTTGCACTGAAGTAACCTATTCCTTAACAAGTCTTCCTTCTCAAGAGCAACTATTTTACATTTCCAGCTTCAGCCAAGACTTCTGCAAATTGCCAAGCTAAATTATTTTCAATCAATGAGTGCTTTCCCCTTAGTCGAAAGCTCCCAACAATTTATAGAACCTTCTAACTGAAAGCCTAATGTTAACTGTTTACTTTGCTCATAAAATCTCTCCTAATGAAAACAAATTCCAACTTAAACTGCAAGAATTTTCTCTCCGGTTTTTTTAAGGAATCACAATAACTACAAACCTACCTAATCATTTAAACTTCTTCACATCGATACATTCTGGTTTTCAGTTTGCATTCTGGGAACCAGGTCTCCAGTATTAGGTGCCAGGATTAACAAGGGTCCCATTTGAATTTCACCTTCCTTCTTTAATTGGTCATCCTGAGATTGAGACACAGCTGCTCTCTACAGGAAGCCAACATTTCCCATTCTGCTGTCTCTGCAGATCCCATGGTCTCAGCACAGACATGTCTCATTCAATCCCTCTACGAGGATCCACTCATATTCCTGTTTCTGGAAGAAACAAGTTTTGTTGACTGGATCTGGCACAAAAAACAGATGACACCAGTTTAAAATCAAAAAGTAAATAATACTAAAACATAGATAAATCTCATACATTGCATCTCACACCTATCACCACTATGCTTGCTGACCTGCCTTTGGTCTTGGTTAAGTAACATTATGATTTTGATGTTTGGTTTTCATCTCTGTGGTCCACTCCATTCTTAAGATCCTCAAAAGCATCTGAATTCTTCCAGTTCTGTTGTCTTACTTGTATCCTTGATTTTGGTGGCTCCTCAATTGGAGGAATCATGTTCAACTGCCGAGGGGTAAACTCTTCCCAAGAGAAGGAACGTTTTTAATAATGTGTGTGTATAGACAAAATATATAATGTTGAAAATAAGGATGTAAGATGTGAAAAGTCAGTATTTAACAGCTTTCTATGAAATGATGTCCTTGATCCTCTATCATTGATAATTGGTATAGGACAAACATTATGGGTGAATGGCTTAAGATTATATACATTACAATATGCCAAGACTATTTCACACAATGTATGCCCATTAAGACACCAGGAATAATGGCATCTGCTACTGAGGGAAAATTTAACTTTCCACTAAGGGAAGCATTCACAGGTAGCTGCCTTCCAGAAGATTTGCAGTGCTTTTAAGATTAAGAAGCCCCAAATGATTCGGCAACACTCTAAGATGAGAATTTTTAGTCAAATTGTTAGGGCATGTTCTGGATACTTTTTATGTTGATAAGGATCAGAAGATTAGTACATCGCATGAGACTCCATCACTAATTCATGAAACTACCAAACTGCCATTGATTAAAATAACCGGGTGAGAGATTTGTCTGTGTGTTGGTCCACTGTCTTCGTCTAACCCAGCTGGACCAATTTTTTTTGTGGATGAATCTTCAACGACAAATAAGTAATGCATGCTTGAAACATCTTTTGAAGGCTGGCAGTTCCGTAGCATCAACATTAATGGTGGCCACTGAAGTTTCAGCACCATGGAGAGGTCCCTCACAGGAGGGAGGGGCAAGTGCTGTGTGGTCATGGAGCATTAATAGTACTGTTGAGACAGAGGTGGCCACCTGCTGTCAGAGACTTTCTGGGTCTGTGGGTTATCCTAAAAAGCACACAATTCCCCCACCTGCTGGGAAGTCAATAGTGGTCTTGTCACTTTCATTGTCTTTCATTGAATGGGCAAGCCACCAAACATTCCTACGACTATTCCATACTGCCAATGATAAGAATGAGTGACTCTTTGCATTACACACCACTTCCACCTCTCCAACAACCATCTCGTTCACCCTGCCGCCTCCAGCCCAATGACAATGGGCCAGAAAGGTGCAACCCAATTTTAGTTTTGTTCAAAATGAGCTAGAAACAGAAACATCAGATTTTGGGGGTATTTTACCAACTTGATACATAATTGATTTGTTTTATTTCTCCTCTGTGGGTTGAGAGTGGAATGAGGTAGAATATCAAAGTCAATAAACTACTGCACTGTTCCATTTTGCATCACTGTCAGGCTCTCACTAGCTGGGTTGGTAAATCTTTTCACTGTTGCACTGTATAATTACTATTTTATACAGGTTACCAAAAGAATAGTTAATTAATTGTGGAGTGGAAATTTTCTTTACTTGCATCCCCATTCAGCTTCTGCAACATCTCTTCTCCCTTGTATTAGTCTCCAGTACATTTGAATTTTAATTTTGTTGAAGTTGGAGATTCCATAAGGTCAAATAAAATCAAAATACTGCAGATGTTGAAAATGTAAAGCAAACAAGAGATTGATAGAGAAACTGAACTGGTCTGGCACCATCCATGGAGAGAAATAGTCTTAATGCTTCAACTATGGTCTTCAGTTTCTGTGTTTTGATTCTGGAAGATCTCCTGCCTAATTCTTCCTCTTTTTTTTCATTTTTCTTGAAGGAAGCAGCATTTTCTTGAAAAAATGCTGCTTGAGCTTCAATGCATGTGCTGTTCTTCATGTGTGACATAATGCTAGCAATTCAACTATGTCCAATTTTGACTTCAACCATTGTTCACAAACTCTCCCAACAGGCAACAACAACATGACTTCTTTTTACGTAATACAGAAAACATTCTAAGAAACTTTTTAAGAAAGACTTAGAAAAAAGTGATTGGATGGTTTTCCACTCTCATTGACCGCCCAGTGGGTGGTCAAAATGTTCCCACCACTATTCCACACTGCCAATGGGAAGAACATGTCTGACTCTTCACCTGACATGTCTTCTGAAATTTTGCCCACCCTCTCACCTTCAGTCCATCAGCAATAGCCCAGGGAGATTCAGCCCTAAATTTTATAAAATGAATAAAAGTTATAACAACAGGTTGCAGCACAGCCATGGAGAGTAAGACATATGTCTTCTTATTTCTTACAGTTTTTAAAGATTAGGAGAAAGAACTATTTTTAATAACAAAAATTTACCAGGATGGCTACATAATTTCATGCAAGGAATTCCAATGTCTATTGTGATCTGTTTTTCTGGCTATGACTTCCTGCAACCCATCACAGGGCTGAGGACTTGTTTACAAGCAAAGCTGATTGGTTGGTTCTCTGCTAACTGAGCAGGTTAGAACTGCAAACAATTTGCAGAGACGCAGAAAGAAAGAAACAGAAGGGTGTGCCAATGTAGCTTGCACAGGACATTACCACTGGACGTTAACAATGTTCTGCCCATATCAGCAGAACATTGTTTCATATAAAATGTTTCATATAAATCCTTGCCACCAATAGGCCCTCCCTGTTTAGAAAATCCTGATCTCTCTGATCCCACAGCTTGATACAAGATGATACCTGGTCTGCACTTAGTGTTTTACATGAGGGGACAGTATAAAACCCCACAGGAAGTCCTTCTGTATGCTGGCCAAAATAGGTTGGCATTGTTAGTGGAATTTCAGCTTCATGGTATCCTGATCAACTGAGAAAGAAATGTAGTAGCTGCCTGACGCTAATTAAGTGCAAACCTAGTATTGTATTTGATTCTGAATGAAAGCTCTGATCACATGTACGCCATCATTAACACTGTCCATTTCCATCTGAGATTTCCCCCCTCTCAAAAAAAAGTCAAGTTCAATTTACAGCCATTATCAGGTATGTATGAAATCAATGGCAGATCAAAAATTGAAGAAATCATGGGACTCTCTGAATAAGATACTATTAAACAATGTCACGACAATGCACCTAAAGGTTTGGATTTATAGTTCTAAATATGTAAAGAAGCAGACCCTATAGAGCGAGAGATCTTCATGATAGGTTTGAATCGGTGACGAACTTGCAACCACATAACTGCAGCATCACTTACTTCCATCAAAGATGCCTGACTCCACCTCTGCCTCGGTTCATCTGATGCTGAACCCTCTGCCAAGTCTGTGATGCTTCTTGACTTGATTATTTCAACACGCTTCTGGTTGTCCTTCTACCTTCCAACCTCAAGAGAACCCTTCTGCCTGTATTGTAACATGTCACATGCTTTGTTTATTTAACACACTTTTGCTTGTTGATCTATGTTGGCTCCTGTTTGAGCGATTTTGTTTCTTAAAAGAAATTTCCATTCTTGTCTTCAAACTGCCCCATGGCCTTATCCCTATCTACCTATCTTCCTGCTTTCACCACTCCATGTGCAAGATACCTGACCGCCCCAATTCTGGCCTCTTGTGGTTCCCTGATATTAGTTGCTGCACCAAAGGCAGCTGAGGCTGCAATTGCCAAGTCTTAAGTTTTGAAGTTTCCTCCCTAAACCCCTCAGCCTGTCTATGACAGAAACTTACTGGATTCAATCGTACAGGATCCCTGTGAACAGGCACTCTGAATAAGGGAAAAGCAGGGTGAGATTCCCCTCCCACCATCCTCTCTGCTCATGACTTCATGACTTATCAGATCAGTTCACTGTCAAACATCTTTGAGCTTCATTGACCAGCACTACGTGGGCACACGAGATCTCACCTGGGGCAGCAAAGAGATGAGTCAGACCTATTATCCTCTAGACAAGAGTGAGGAAGCTAACTGTGGTTTCTGCTACTGTTTACTATCCAACCACTCTTATCAAAACATGTCCAGCTGTGAATGTTGGGCACGGACAGAAACTGATCTTGGTTGTACTGACATTGTGTGTTAAGGGTTCATGTTCATATCTCGGTTTCAGGTTTTATTTGATATCAGTTCCGTTGGGAGGCTTGATAGCCTGTGTCAAGAGCATTATATTAATGAAAGTTGCTGTTAACCTTTCATTGTTAGTCATGACAATACAAATGTGCAATCTATCCAAACACAACTTTAAGATTTGTAATAAATTTCAGAGTCTAAAAATATATGGTGCAAATGATGAAATTGCATTCTCATTTAATGGCACTAGGAATAAAACTATCAAGTACTGGTTTGGCAGCATCTGGCCAGAGGAACCCAATTCCAAGTCCAGTATGTCCAGAAGTGAAAGCTTTTATGCTCTTTATAAAAATAAACGTGGAGAAGGGGTCAGAGAGAGCACAACTGAAGATGGGAGATATTTTGTGGGAGAGACTAAATGTTAATCGTGCATGGAACAAAGAGAAGTGCGCGGTAATGATGATTGTAGTAATAAGAAAAGAAAGCATTGGGCTGTGTTAGGAGTTAATAGCAAAATAAATAGCTCTAAAGCAAAAGAATGATACGAAATTATAGACTGGCACTTTAGAAAAGGAAAGTTATGGGGAAAAAAATCAAAACTTGAGGACAACCAGAAGTTGTTGGACTCGATGTAACGTGCCCAGTTTAAAGACTGGGTACTGTCCCTCAAGGTTGTGTTGGGCTTCAGTGGAATATTGCAGCAAACCAAGTATTTTTAATGAGGATGAGAATCATGTATTCATAAAACCTCTACAGTGTGGAAGTAGAGCCACACTGCTCATCAAGTCCATACTGACCTTCCAAAGAGCATCCTACCTAGACTTTACCCTATCCCTGTAACCCTGCATTTCACATGGTTTCCCAGCCTGCACATCCCTGGACGCAATGGAACAATTTAACACGGCCAATTGATCTAACCTGCACATCTTTGGACTGTGGGAGGAAACCAGAGCACCCGATGGAAATCCACACAGACACCTAGGGAGAATGTGCAAACTCCACGCAGTCACCCAAGGGTGAAATCTTACCCAGATCCCTGGTGTTGTGAGGCAGCAGTGTTAACCACTGAGTCACCACACTGCCCTGAAACTATAAATTGAAATAGCAAGCGATCTGTATGTTGAGGTCACGCTTGTGTACTGAGCAGAGGAGTTCTGCAAGGTACTCACTCAATCTCCGTTTTGAAGCAAAATTGTGGCAGAATTAGATTGTGACACATGTACTGACATTCCTGACAATTGTTTCATAAAACTGATAGGGCTCAAATACTTTCCAGCAACATAGAAATGTGCTCATTTTATTCTCTTTTATGATGAAGAGGCGTCCTGAAGAATCGCCCTTAACTAAAAACGCTTTTTGCTTTGTCTCTCTTGTCACTGTCACTGTTCCTGCCAGACCTATTGAATACTTCCAGCACACACTCTGCTCTTATTATAAGAAACATTTAGTGCCTTGGGCTTTTGGGGAACTGGCAGGGTTATGGGTGCACCCTGAAGGTGTAATTTCCTGTGTTTATGAAATGATTTTTTAAACAAGCTAGTTAACAGAGTGTGAAACTGAGAACACTGCCTGTGTTAAGTATTGGGTTAACGCCACACGTTGCAGACAGATCACAAAATAGTTAGAATCTGGAGTGGAAATTTAATTAAAATGACTCTGTACAGAAGATGTTTAAGGCTGGTGACAAATTGGTTTCTTTTTAAGCAGTACTGTAGAGGTCTCTAGGATTTGGCAATGCACAAATGTGATTTAAGTGAATGCAGGCAGCAGAATAAAATGATTATGTCCTGCCCCTAGACAATTCTGAGCTTTAGTGCTAATAGGAAGGGCTATTGGTTACAGGTTACATTTGTGCTCTTAGTGAGAACCAATTAAGGTATTGAAATGAAAATATTGTGCAAGAATCATATTGTTTTGAGAGTAATTTTTCTTTGTGGAATATTGGTACTAAAACATCAGATAAACCTTGTGAATACTGTTGATTTATTGAAGACAAGTACACACACTTCGAATTTTTATGAATCATTGCTTGAATGTTTCACCGAAAGATAGTTTATTTTATAAGTAAAAAGAGCAGTATAGTGGAATTGACATTGTATATATTCAGGCTGTTTTTTGAATAGCTTTGTCCTATGGGAACTAGAAAGTGCTTTAGTTATTTTAGCTGATATGCACTTACTTTAGCAGAACACATAACCATGCCAGGCTGATTTATTTTCTCTTCCTTGCAGGTTATAGTTAAAACACGGGCGGAATATCAGCCAAGTCAAAAGAAAGGCAAGTTTCAAGCACCGAAAATTGCTGAATTTACCATCAGCTTCACTGACGGGGTTTCGGAGAGATTCAAGGTAAATGTCTTTGATCAATGAAATTGACCTAGTCTTCAGAGCCACCTTTTGTTACCTTTTCTCCATTTCAGTCCATAGGCATTAAAATTTGATGGAACATTAGATGTAGCGAAATGAGTGAATTTTCAGGAATAACAAAAAAGCGCAGACAAGCTACAGGAAGGGGGTATGTTAATATCTGAGAATTATTCCTATTCAGACTAGTCTTTTAGTTACAAAGGCCCAGCCGTTTGTTGGTTTCTTACAATATTTTTTAATTTGTTCATGGTATTTTAATGACCTGTGCATCTGAGTCCCTAACTCTCTTGGGACCTCCACTGTTTGTGGATTGTCACAGTTCAGAAAGTATTCATTTGTATCCATTTTTGGCCTAAAGTGTATGGCCTTACACTGGCTACATTGAAACCCATTTAGCATTGTTTTGTCCATTCACTCAATCTATTAATATCACTTTGTAGTTTTTATCAAGTTTGTCAATGACTTGCACTTTAGAGAGCCAGCATAGAATATTAATGAGTTAAGAATTTTGATGGTGTTCAATCACTTTATCCTGACATACACATTCTAGCAATTTTCTCACAACAAACATTTGGCGAACTGCTTTATAATTATCTTGTTTCCTTCTCTCACCTTTATTAAATTGCACAGAAAAATGTATATATTTAATCCATGGGAATGATTCCCTAATAGGGAGAAGATTATTGTTAGATCGTCTGCAATACTGGATTGGATACTATCCAGGTCCTAGTTATCTTTAGTTAATGGACAGTAGATTGAGCACTATGGCATGTAATTTTCTGAACATAACTTTCTGCAAGATGTGTCTTTACCTATGAATCACTCCTTACATTTACAGGGTAATAATAATGCATTCTGCAGATAATCAGTGTGGTGAAAGATAGCATGACCTGGTCTGATTAGTATTAATAATTATGTATGAAATGCAATTATGGAGAACCCTGTGTAAATCCTTGTGTGAAAGTGTTCTGCATTCAAACTGCACTTTTCTGTCAGATGTGGATCAGCTTCTCTCAACTTTACAACCTGTACACCATCTGTGAGGACATTTTAGCAGGAAGACATTCACCTTTCTCACTTGTAAAACCCATCAGGTAGGCATTTAACTGCCCTAGATTATTGTTCATGCTAGAAAACTACCTAGATTCCTGCCCTTTCAATCTGGATGGACTGCATCTGGACACATGACTAATCCCTCAGCCCAAATTCCAACAGCCCCCTGAATCATGTAGTACATTCTTGTGGAGAATAAAGTGCTTCTACCAATATTATGATGTAGACTCAAAAGCTGTGTTCTTCCTCTTGACAGCACTGGGGCTGCAGAGGCATTTTAAGTCCACGCTCAGCGGGCACACTTTACTGTTGAGAGCACGTGAAGAGAATCATGAAGCTCAAGTGGCCCTGCAACTTTCCCTGAGGGAAATGGATTTGTCTAATTCATTGGGCACCCTTTATTTCCAAACTTCCCTGAATGCTGATAGTGGCCTCTTTCCTGGAGGCCAGTAGTTGCCTATTGTTAGTGGTATGCTATTCAGTCCTGACAGTTGAAGTCACCTTGGAAAAAAGGCAATGAACAAGTATTGGAAATGTCAGATACACTGTACCTCCTCCCTAGCCCTTCATTCCAGATACAGCCTTCTAACTTGCTATGAACTTGGAGAAAAAGATTCTGCTGTCTGAACAGTGACTTTGCTGTATATCAGAATGACCTAAATACCAAATGAGAATCTCCTGGGATTCAACAGGAATATGCAAGTTAAATATATCCGTGAACTGAAATTTAATTTCTGTGCTGTTTAAGCCTATGTCAATTGGCCTTTGTTTGGTGCAGTATATGGTCTTTAAAATGCTCTGCAAATGATTCGCATTGATGGTCTTATCTTAAAGACTGTTTACTTGGAACTGCAATTACGTTAATGAAGAAGGCAATTAAAAACTTCTTGCATCCTGTGTTTGAAAGGCCTGGTTTTTAGCTGCTCCACTCGAGCAATTTGTTTCCATCTGTTCTCACATCCATTACAAATTTTGTATTGGCAAGAATGTGAAAAATGGAGGCTACTTCTGGTAATAACCGATGTGAACCCAGTATTTGTGTGAAATCAGCATGAAACACCACCTTTCAGATGCCTAGGATTTATGCCACTGTCACACTGGCTCAGCTGGCATGAAAGATGCATCAATTTTCAGGAGTTCCTAAATGATTGTTAAAGTTGAGACTTCAATTTAATATGATTGCTATTACTTGAAAATTCAAGTTTCTTCATCACACTTGGTTTGAGAGAGGCTGGATTTTGTGATTTATAAAATGTTTATACAATTTGTAAAATGCTCAATGCCCAAAATGTTCTGTGGTTGAATTGCACCAATTTCCACAGTAGTTAGAGATGGGTCATCTTGCAGATTCTCCACTAGTGATGCACAGCTTATATAAAGTTGACATTCCTAGTAAGTGAAACTTCGGTTCAATAACATTCTCACCTTTTGTAGAAGAAGGTTAAGAGGTTCAAGTCCCTTTCTGGAGAATTAGATAATCTGCACTAGCCCTTCAGTGCAATGACTACTGTCTGATTTTCCATTAGGAGATGAATTATCCTGTTTGATATTTCTCACTCAATCTCAACCTTAACATCACTAAACTGATCATCTGTCTAATTTCTACATATGGATGTTTGCTATGCATAAGTTGACTTCTGCAATTGCTTACATTTCCCAATCAATGAATTGCAGGCAATGCTTTGGGATGCCCTCAGGAAATGAAAGGTGCATATTTGCTGTTTGCTTTTCTGTTTAAATCGTAGCCCTATTTTATTTGTCTACAGTGAAGTAGAACAATTGCAACAATTATGTCAAGTTTTGTTTAGCAAATGCTTTCTAAATTCGCATTAATTTCTGGTTTTATTGTGTAGTGCACAATTCCATTGAACATGGGTTAATTGATCAGAGAAAAAAAGGCATAAAATCATTGAAATTTAACCATCTTAAAATGTTAGATCTGTTTCTTGGAAATAGTTGAGGTTTATGTATACACACTTTGAAAGACTAGGTGCCTTTCAGAACTGAACAGTATCCTTTTGCGCTCTACACCCAAGTACATTTGAAGTAATTCACTGTTGTAATGCTGTTAAGACTGTCATAACCTGTGCTTGAGTTACTGTCAGAGGCAGATGAATCAGCCACGTTATCTTGCCTGGTCTGTCTGGTCGGGGTGCCATGTAGGAGGAGGGTTTTTTAAAATTCTCCAGTACTTGTTTGCCAGTTTTGCAGCCCTCCTGGGCCTGAGCATGACCTTTAACACTACTTACATTGTGATTATTGAAAATGATATGGTTTCTTTGTTTGAGTTTCGCTCTTTTCTTCGGCCCTTTAGTTCTGGAACACACTGTCTAAAATTCTCTGCCTCCTTTTTTTTTCCCATTTCTAAAATACTTCTTAACAGTATCTCTTTGACTAAGCATTTGTTCATCTGCTCTAATATTTCCTTATTTATCAAATTCTATTTATAACATTTCTATCAAACGCACTGTATAATTACATCATGATGCTATTTTCAAGGTGAGAGGAGAAATGTTTTTTATTTAACACTGTGGTCCCTGTGTGGATTCAACTTCCAGGGGAAGTAGTGGGTGTGAGTACAGTTACAACATTGAAAAAATATTCAGATAAGTACCTGAATAAGAATTGTTTTGAGGGATACGGGCCAAGGGCAGGCATTGGGACTAGTTTATTTTGGGATTATGGTCAGCAGGGACTGATTGGACTGAAGTGTCTGTGTCCGTGCTGTATGATTCCATGATTCTATGATGCCACCACTGCTATGAAGATTCCTGACGCTGGAGAAAACTTCATGACTATTGATCATCCCACAGTACCTTACCGGTTTCTAGTCCCTTATACATTTTCTTTAAATGATCAACACTGCTTGAATTTGCTTATGGAAAAACACACAGTTTATATTTCCTTACATTAGCAGTGCTG
Source organism: Chiloscyllium plagiosum (assembly GCF_004010195.1). Classification (NCBI taxonomy): domain Eukaryota; kingdom Metazoa; phylum Chordata; class Chondrichthyes; order Orectolobiformes; family Hemiscylliidae; genus Chiloscyllium; species Chiloscyllium plagiosum. Next base: position 24,748,252 of record NC_057741.1, on the reverse strand, counting down.
TTCAACAGCTTTGCTTCCTTCCACATACAAAATAATACTGTGCCAATTGCTATAGCAACACTCTGCTCAAATAGTTCAAGAAACTGTATTATATTATTTGTATAAAGACCTAAATGCAATTTATTACACTCTCTCTTGTGAGCTCAAAGTGACAATCTTAAGTGTTGCCATTTTTCCATTTAGAGCTTTTATAACGTTCCATACAATTGGCTTCTGAACATTAGATGGGAAGCTGTTCTCTGCTGGATAAGGATGTTTTCAGTTTCCAGTGAAGAAAATCCTGCATTGGTATTGATGAACTTTCAAGTGAGAGCGCCTCCTATACTTGCATTCACTTGCTCTTGTCAAATAAATGAGCTGTAAACTTATGAAAGGTAGCATTGCATCCTTGGATACTGAAAGGAAGAAACAGAAAACGTGAATAAGTTGGGGGTGGGATGTAGATAGTTGTGAGGACACTAGCAGGTGGTAAATGTGTGAGTGCAGTTACTGAATGAAAGGTTTTTGAAGCAAGGGTAAGCAAAATTGCTAAAATCAGACTTTTAAGTGTTAAGCCAAGTTTGAGAAATGTGAAGAAGAGGTTGGTCTTAGCAATTCTGCTAAGGTAATTAAATTTACTCTTGTGATACACCCAGCACTTTGAAACAATGCTGCTGGTATTGACCTGCTCAGACCCTTCTCCATTTCTGCTCACTAAGTGTCCAGGTCACTCATTGTCAATCAGAAGAAGAGTATCTCCTTTTTGCAATTCATTTGATCCACAAGAATGACAGCATTTTTAAGATATGAGTACAATAAGAGTCATAGAGTTGTACAGCATGGAAACAGACCCTTCGGCCCAACTCGTCCATGCTGACCCAATCTAGTCCCACCTGCCAGCACCTGGCCCATATCCCTTCAAACCCTTCCTATTCCTATACCCATCCAGATGCCTTTTAAATGTTGTAATCTTACTAGCCTCCACCACTTCCTCTGGCAGCTCATTACGTATATGAATCACGCTGTGTGTGAAAAGGTTGACCCTTGGGTCTCTTTTATATCTTTCTCCTCTCACCCTAAACCTCTAGTTCTGGACTCCCCCACTGCAGGGAAAAGACTTTGTCTATTTATCCTATACACACCCCTCATGACCTTATAGAGGTTTATAAAATCACCCCCTCAGCCTCCGAAGCTCCAGGGAAAACGGCCCTATCCCATTCAGCCTCTCCCTATAGCTCAAATCCTCCAACCCTGGCAACATCCTTGTAAATCTTTTCTGTATACAATTGTTTTGGTGATAAACTTGACACCCACTTAATGCACAGCATGATTCTACAGCCAACAATGAAGGAAATGGCTCATAATTTTCCTGGTGTTATTTGAAGAATATTGATGAGATCATAGGTTAACTCTCTCTAACTAGTAATTTGAAAATTTAGCATTTATCACTTACATACAGATATGTAAATGCATGAAATTGCTGGAGGAAAAGGATAGCTGGCCGAACATGCCTCCCCATGATGTATGGTGCAGCCTCAGCAATTTGATTACCACCCAGTGATCTCCTGTGAGAGGCATGATGCACAAATTCAGACAGTGTCAGTGCATGTGTATTTACACTTCATTTACCCATAACATAAATGTGTCAGACAGGAGCCCATTTGAGGCCTTCAAGAGGACATTGGATGATTATTTAGATAATGTGCACGAGTATGGGCGAAAAGTAGATGATTGGCATTAGGTAATGGTGTTCATTTAATGAGCCTGTGTAAGCATGATGGTCAAATGGCCTCCAGAAACATAACACTGATGTGATTTCCTGAACTACCAAGATTTAATTGTAGTCAGTTTCTCCTTCTTTATGCTCACAACACTTAACACAAATCTTGATATCTTCTACAAACTGGCGAAGAGTTTCTTCCAGTCCCTTCATGCAGGTCATTACTGAAAATAAGGAAAGCCAGTATCCATAATTGTAACACTGATCCCTGTGGAACTCTGTCAGCAATTGTTTTCAACATAGCTCCATTACCCTTTAATAACAACCCTCTGCCTACAAGGTTGGAAATAATTTGTGCAGTCCAAGACCTAACTGCTCGTCCCACTTCGGCTTAGTAAATAGCCTATTGCATGGCACCGTGTCAAAGCTCTTTGAAAATGCACTTAAGTGATACCAACAAGACTGGCCACAACCTCTGATCAGGTACCTTGCTGAAAAATTCAACTAGTCTTATAAATCCTGACCTTTTCCATGGCATGCTCAACACAGCTTAATAACTCCTTTTTAGCCAGGCAGTTATACTGAGTATCTTTAATGATGTCAGAACATGTATTTAATATATTATATAGTTTCTTGGTTATAGTGTGTTCTCTTTTTGAATATTGATAATACCTAGGGTCTCCTTTCAGTCCATGGATCCAAACCTACATCCTGATGTGTTGTTGCTATGTTAATGATAGGGGTGCATGAAGCATGATTCTAATTTCTTTTGAGCACCTTTGGGTGAATGCTTTATTGTTTCAAAACACCCTTATTCAGTGCAAAATGATATTTATAGTCACGATTGGGAGCAGCGCTCTGAAAGCTAGTGTGCTTCCAATTAAACCTGTTGGACTATAACCTGGTGTTGTGTGATTTTTAACTTGATATTTATAGTGACTGTAACTAGGTAGGCCTGGTGGACCTCATAGTATGAGTTCCCTAATTGGGGCTGTTAATCTGGTCAGTTAGGGGGCCCTAGCTGACAGATTTTAAAACTGGAACGTCAGAGATTCTGTTCGCTCTGAGAGCTGGCTCTGAGGAAGTTGGATCAGTGTCATAGACTCTCCACATGTAAACAAAGGGTGACTTGGTGATGGGATACCAGCCTCTGTGGAGTTATTTCAGTATGGACCTGCATTTGTAGAACTCCATTTTTGCAGTTAACAGTCTGCTGTATGGTTGATAATTGAGCGTTGTCTATTGTAATGAAGACTCACTCAACATAGGCTTTTGCCCGAAACGTCGATTTCGAAGCTCCTTGGATGCTGCCTGAACTGCTGTGCTCTTCCAGCACCACTAATCCAGAATCTGGTTTCCAGCATCTGCAGTCGTTGTTTTTACCTCGTAGCAATTTAACTTGTCTGCCATATCTTGGGAGTCCACCTGAATTAATAGTGAGGAATTCTTTAATAGCTCAGTATGATTTGTTAATGACCCTTGGACTTCCAACAGAGCTAAAGTAATTCTGCTGTTGCAGCTGTCATTTTTTTCTCTTCTGTAGTGATTTTGTGCCTCTCAAATTTAATGCGCTTATAGGAATTTTAATTTATGTCTATTCTCCTCTGAGTCATTTTCTGTGATTGATTAATTCTGGTTTGTTCTTGTATAGTTAGCCACTTTTTAGGTTTATTCAGTGATTTGCCTTTCTTGTGGCTTCCTTTCCACCTTAGCATGGCAATATCCCTGCTTTGTATAAGGTTAAGCAGTGAAGCTAATTCAAGTCCTTTACCACACACTCAAATCCAGCTCTGTCGAAATCCAGAACTAGCAAGTTTGATTTGGCTGAATTCAACATTCATCTGAATGGATAATCTCGGCCTTCGTTTAGGGTTTCATATGGAAGACTGCATCTGAAATTTAGCACTCCCAGAGTACTGAAAAAATGCCAGATTTAGATTATGATATACCTTTTCAAAATGTATGGAATACACTCTCTATTGCTATGTGAACTAACTTATTTTGCTGTTGTTTGAGAGACATGATTCATTATTTTTACATCCATAAAGCTGAATCTTAACCCCCAGAAACAGGTAGGTTGCTGTCAACTAGCAAGTGGAAATGAACTTTGAGCCATCCTTGTGCAGGAGAACAGATGGATGGACCTGTAAAATAAGACTCCTCCCCAACTGCAATATATCTGTCACTGAGTGGAGGGTGTGCTACATGTCTGTGACCTGATTTGAGACCCTTGTTTGGTCAATTAATTGCCCACTTAAGTGCCTCATCCTATCACCATTCGGATTCAGCGGGTGGCTGGAGAGATCAGTGCTCTGCATTCACACTGACTGATTAGATCCTGCAGGCTGCTGCCCAATGAAATGCCTCCTTTTATGGGTCCCCAGTGCAAATCTAGGACCCAGCCAACCCTACAGTTGCCTCTCCCTGTGTTCGACCACCTGTTTTGGACAGCGTAATGTTTACCACTCACAGAGAATCATACAGTTTGGAAGAGGCCATTCGACTGAGAGTCTATACCACCATGTTCCGACCTTGTTGGGCGCTGGTGGTTAAACTCACTATTAGAGTTATTCTAGTTAATCTTCTCTCGATTCCAGCACTGAAGGGTTTTAATGTGTATGTGCGCTAGTTGTTAAGTCAATGAAGTGTCCTGTTTTAGAATTGTACACTGTTAGTAGAATGAGAATGAATCAACCTCTATAGCCGTACATGTTGTTGTTGCTGTTGTTGTTGTTGTTGTTGTTGTTACCAGATCATTTATCTACCCTCCCTGAATTATATTGCTCACAGTTCAGTAATGTCTTGATTTTAAAAATTCTTATCCTTGTTTCAATAAATTTGAACCTTCCCATCTATGACATCCCCTAGCCCTACAACATTGTGACCCCTGCATACTCCAACTCTGACTTCTAACATGGTACTTTATTGTTAGTGACGACATTACCATCAGTCCTGTGACGTAGGCCTTGAGCTTTGGAAATCTGTTGATTTCTCATCGTTTTTAGTTCAAATAACTTGGGCCAACTTGGCTGAGCTTGTGAATTATCTTTTGCTAATTGCAAGTTGCATCGCATTTTTTTTTAATGAATGGCTACTTGCTGCAAGGCCTAGTGAGATGAAACTTTGGCAAATTTCATAAGCTATTATCAACTCTCCCCTTGTTGCAACCCCATCTTGCCATGTGCCATTCTCCTGAACAATTTGCCAGCCACTGCATTCCTGCTGAAAGACTGGTATCCACTGTACCCATTTCCTGAAAAGGCTGCAGGGCACCAGGATAAATGTTGGTAATCTGGCATTGCATCTCACTGACAATGACATAGCTGGTCATGGACACAGCTGTCATGGCTGACACTCCCTTGCACATACGACCCTATTATCTCACCATACACTCTTTTTATACACAAGGTCACACTATTTATCTGTCCTTAGCTACATCCCATCTACACACACTCTACGTGACCAATATCCTGCCTCAATGTCCATTGGACACCTGCATCTTGTCATGTTGCAGTCAAGGAACATCACATGGAATCAAGTAATCAGACAATTGCAAATGTGAGCTTTTATTTGCAGCCATCAAAAGTGAACAAAATCAAAATGAATGGAGACTACGATTTGACCCCCCAATGCAAGCTAATTTATGGCCCCCCAATGCAAGCTAATTTATGGCATCTTGATCAATGGTGGTTGAATGTTCCATGATGCAGCCAGCTTTCAGCTACCTGAAGCAGGTGTCAGTCAGGCCCTGTGTGGCTTGTAGCACCCAATGCAACTGAGCTCTGTCCTGCTCAGAGAGAGCTTCCACCTCGCCAAAATCCTCAACTTCCTCCAGCAATTGTTCCTGTTCCTTGTTTCTTAGCATCCAGCACACCACCTCCTTGTTGTTTTCTCCAATCATGCAGAGCACAGCACAGGGGGATGATGAGGTGCGTTCTGTCCAGACTATAACCACAGTAAAGTGGTTCATGCAGCGGGACCGCATCTTTAGCAGCCCCATCGTTTACTCCGCCACAGCCCCGTTTGAAACATGGACAGCATTGTACCTGTATTGCGCATCAGTCAGAGGTTTGTATAATGATGGCATCAGCTATGGTCATGGAGGGTAGCCTTTGTCTCCAGTAACCAGTCTTGTAAGGGCTTCTGGACCCTCGAATGTACCTGAGGGTACTTCAGGATGTAGGAATTGTGGTTGCTGCCAAGGTAGTTGGCAGACCCCTCCAGGAAGAGGTAAATAGTGATCACTGATCACTTAAACATGAATGGAATGGAGCACCTTCCTGTTGTTGAATTCCACTGTCAGTGTCCTCTCAATCCCATGTGTGTGCAGCCAATTGCGCCTTGCACCTGGGGGAAGCCAGATGTTCCCATATCCGACTGTCCATGCTGCAGCATTGAGCTCATCAAGAAACAAAATGGACCAGTGTGATTGCCATGCAGGCAGCTAGCACAGTCCGCAGGTGTTAGACTGATGTCTGTGTGCCATTTTGCCACCCAACCAGGATGGAGGGGAGGGGAGTGTAGTTGTCAGTGTGAGTGCTGATAGCATTTATGCCTGTCCCTGTCCATGACACATCTTTTCAGCAGCCTTTTAATACAGTTGCCTGTGTACCCTGCAATGCAAGCGTGTTCTTCCTAACTGACCCATGGGTGGACCCAAGAGTCCTAAGTGGGCGGCACGGTGGCACAGTGGTTAGCACTGCTGCCTCACAGCGCCAGAGACCCGGGTTCAATTCCCGCCTCAGGCGACTGACTGTGTGGAGTTTGCACATTCTCCCCGTGTCTGCGTGGGTTTCCTCCGGGTGCTCCGGTTTCCTCCCACAGTTCCAAAGATGTGCAGGTCAGGTGAATTGGCCACGCTAAATTGCCCGTAATGTTAGGTAAGGGCTAAATGTAGGGGTATGGGTGGTTTGCGCTTCGGCGGGTCGGTGTGGACTTGTTGGGCCGAAGGGCCTGTTTCTATACTGTAAAGTAAAGTAATCTAATCCTGAGGGCTTGGCAAATGTCAGAAGCCACTGTCTGTGAATCGTTCTTTTTAATTTTTTTTCCTTCCCTGGTTAGTAACTCTGTTGCAGGCCTTCAGGTTCTGTGTGCAGCAATGAATTCCGGAACCACAAGTCAATGCTCACAGTGTGCAGAACCTTGGAGGGATTGCATACACACACACACAGGGGAACATTGCACTGATCATGTCTGAGACAGTATTTAGTGCTGAGCCATATGGAGGCTCACTGCAGCAAGCTGAGGTCCCTAGGTACCTGCTCTGCGTTTCATGCTGAGATTTTTTGATGGCTAGCTTGTTTTGGCCTGTTTGGTAAGATAAGTAACTGAACATTTAATTGGGTATGTTGTGGCATTAATGAGGCCTTTCTTATACTATAAGCCCCCACTTAATGGGCAAATTGCCCTGCCTGGCAAAAATTTTTCCTTTGCTGCTTGGCTAATGATTAAAAGATGTTGGGGGTTTGTTGTGATCTGGCGAAAGGCCTCACCAGACTTCTCATCTGATTCTTTCACAAGTACCCACGTCAATCGGGCCCTAATAAGATTTTTTCACTGGCTGTTAACCATTACATCTGTCACATTGAGAAAAAGAAAATTTTAAGATGTTGCTGACGGTGCACTGGGTTTAAAATCCTTGTGATAAAGGATTTTGTGTGTGTGTGGTGTTCAAATGTTGAGGATGTCAGGAGGAGGATGAACTTGTCAGCAGGTCTGATTGGAACATGGAGAAGATTCAGAGAAGGTTATTCGTGGTCGTATTGATTTTTATTTTTGCACACTATCTTTGCTTTTCCACTGGGGTCTCGTGTGGAGGTGGTGCTAGGATTCCCAAGGCTAATTGGGAACATTAAACCATGTCTTGGATATTTCTTACAAGGCCAAGCTGTTCTGAAATGTTTCTTGAAGTTGGAGCACTCGGCTCCAAGATAATGATGATGTTACCCACTACACTGCAAAGCCTATATAATATTGATTTAAAATATAGACAGAAAGGTTGGAGATGCAAGGAATTAACCATTAGCTTGTATTCGGTGCAGGAGTTCAAAAGTGTTTCAGTAAATTGGTAGCAAGATTTGAACTCTGGACTGATTTATACTATAGAGAACAACAGGCTAGTCAGTGAGGTCCATTTTAACCTGAATGTGTCATATTCAATTTACAACTGAATATAAAAGTTTTATATTTTGATTTAATTCCTCAAGATTTTGCAACCGGGGACCTATTTGGTGCCATTTAAGCCCAGTGGAATTCTTTCTATTGTTTTGCATTGCAAGTATTAGTGGGAAATCCAGAAGAATAGCAGTCACTTTCTGAATAAGAATTTGGTCAGATGCTTCCATTGTAGGTTTATGCATGTCTTGATCGCATCAGATGCTGCACTGATTCCATTCAGTGATAAGGAAGCTATGTTAACAACTTTGATTAATAAACTCTGCAGGCAAATGATTGTAAATTTTACAGTGAATCTTAGACAAGTTGTTGAAAGTCTGTTGTTTGGTGCCACACTGCGAGACAGAAGGGGAAGTCCAACTGTGCTTTGATACTTGGCCAAGCCACACTACAACATGTCTTTGGTGGGAACAGGGTGTCTCTACCTTGCTTGCAATTTTGTTTCATAGTATATTAGCGGTGTACAGTCCTCATCTCCAGATGGAAAGCACATTGTTGAAAGCTCCTCCAAACTGACTGTGAAGTATCAGACAACCAAGTCTAGTGACTGCATGGGGGGTGAATTCCTCTGTGAATAATTATCAGGGGTGAATTCCTGTGTGAATCATTTATAGCAGTTCATGAATTCTTTGTGTTAAAAAATTCATACAAATGTTGGCATCTGTTCATGTATTTCATTATTCCCCTGATGTTGAAATTAAAATACAGTCGCCTCTTAATTCAAAGGTCATCAATTTGAATAATCTGATCATTCAGGTCTGAGCATATAATTTGTGTGACTTAAAATCGTGGACAGTTTATATTTTGCTAACGTGAAAAGAAACTTTAAAATATCAGTAGATGTGACAAAATGTTTTCTCGAGCAGATTGCCTAACATTCGATCGGAGGTTTGCCATGGGAACAGGATCTGTACTACCCGAGGATGTAAAGTCTGTGTTATCTGGCATGCCCAGGTGGTGCTGGATAATGAAAAAATGATTTAACAGGGCATTACATCTCTCTGGGCACAAATAGCCTTTTGAAGGGTTGAGCAGAGAGGGAAAGTATTTCAGTAGTCAAGGAGATCCGGTAAAGCAGGGCATGACTGTACAAACCCCACAACTAAAGACGAGGCTGACCCCACAACTGACTCCTCGACCTTCTGAATGGCTTTTCTCACAAAAAAAAATTGAGCTGTCAATTTTATTCACAGTTGCTCTGAGCGATGTATCTTTGTTCTAAGAGAATAATCAAAATCGACCTGATAATATAGTGAATCAAATTAAAGTCTAAGAATATCTTCTGCAGATTTATAGTCTACACCATTTTGTTATTACTTTAAGGAATGAATGCATTATCTAAATGTTGATTGTGCCTGGCTTTTTCCAAAAAAAAAAGGAACTGTCATAAGTTCTGGTTACTAGAAAATTCTGGTTCATAGAGGGCCAAATAAAAGTTTACTGTACATTCATGTCAGATCTCAGCTGATGAGAGTGTACTCTGTTACCACAATGTGGTGTTAAATGCTCAGATAGGAGTTGCTAATTAATTCAGCTAGTCTCTCTGACCAGAGCGAAAAATATCTAATTTTTGCAAGGCATTATATTTCTTAAACGAACCTCGTAATTTCTACAGTCATGTGTTTCATTAATATATTTTGAGTTGTGATTTTTACAATGTGAAACATGAATTTATGAGACAAATGTGTTATGATGTGCATTTTAAATACAGCTAAATAAATAAATACCCACACTGAATTTAGTTTGCTTTATTGCAACCAGATCTGACATTTGGAACAAAGTAAGCTTATAGAACCGGGCAGTATGGTGGCTCAGTGGTTAGCACTGCTGCTTCACAGCACCAGGGACATGGGTTCCATTCTGGCAGCTGTCTGTGTGGAGTTTGTACATTCTTTGTGTCTGTGTGGGTTTCCTCCTACAATCCAAAAATGTGCAGGTTAAGTGAATTGGCTGTGCTAAATTTCCCATAGTTTGAGGTGCATTAGTCAGGGTTAATAATGAGGGGTGGGTCACTCTTCAGAGGGTCAGTGTGGACTTGGTGGGCCGAAGGGCCTGTTTCCATACTGTAGGGAAACAGTATTTTGTGTGTGTTATATTTCCAAATTGGAATTTTAAAAATCTATTCACTTATGGGATGTGGGAATCTCTGACTAGACCAGCGTTTATTGCCTATCCCTAATTGTCCAGAGGGTAGCTAAAAGCCAACCACATTGCTGTGGATCTGGAGTCACATGTCGGCCAGACCAGGTAAGGATGGCAGATTTGTTTAGAATATTCCATATTTGAACGTGAGCAAGGTGGACTCAAACTTTCATATACATCTTTTTGCTATTTCATTTTTTTACATAGTGCTGAATTTACTCTTTTACATTTTGCTGAAGTGTTTCTCTCAGAAATTCATGGTGGGCTGTCCAACAGAGCCCATGTCAACTTTACCCTCTTCAGCTTATACGTAATATAGTTGACCTCTCTCCCACCTGGCTTGTGCAGCTAGAATGCAGAAGTGCTTGTCACTCTTAGGTCTCTGAATTGTTCACTCTATGGTACATCAGATGCCGCAAGCCAGAAACCACTGCACACTGTTACACTCTCATTGTTGGCGAAAGTGTGGCCCAGAAAGGGAAGCTGGTATCCTGTCTTGCCAATGGAGACCTGGAGGTGGCTGTGGAAAGGGCAGTTTCCTCCCTCCGTCCTTCCAAAGGAGACCATGCCACTAGGTGGAGCCAGCCTGGACAGAGCAGCTTGGGTCAGTGTGGTTGGTATCCAGGCTCAAATATAATGCACAGCCTTGCAGAAAAGAAGCCACAGGGTAAGCCCCAGAGGGCTGTAGAGTTTAAATTGAGGATCACCTTACCTCAGGCAAGGGGCGAGGCTGACAATACAGCACCTTCATTGTGAGCTCAGCTGGTATGGGAATTAAACCCGCATTGGGCATAATCCTATATGGTAAACCAGTCATCCAAGCTAACTGACCATTTTCTCTCTACATCACTCACTCTTAGGCCCACACTTCTTCTTCCAGCTCTGCTATTGCTACTCACCAAGACTCATGGACTGCAACTGTTCAATATGGTATGCAACATGTCTACTCACTGGCTCTCACCTGCATCATTCTGCCAAACCACTAACATTCTCTGCTCTCTACACTTCCTACTCACTCTGGGGACACTTCTTCACCTGTTTCCCCGCGTCGCCACCATCTATTATCCCATCTGCTTCCAGAATATTAATTCCTTAGAGAAGGCCAAGAGCAGTGTTGGATTGGTGGATTTCCGGTGTGAGGACAGAATGCTGGGGTTGGCCAGAGAAGAGGGTGAACGTTCATGTAGGAGTACAGACTTCTGTGGATAAACAACTGAGTGAGCTTCATCGTGCTATTCTGCACTGCTCTCCCACTAATACTGGTACAACTCATTCTTATCTTAAACAAGCTTTTCTCCCTTTTCTTCACACTCCATTCCCTCTCCTGTGCAATTTATAATGAACCAGCAAGCTATAGTGAGAAAGAAGCCAGTACTCCATATGCTCAGCTGAGCCTCTGAGGAGGCCCCTAGATGGATGTTCTGGCATGGGTTTCGCCTGCATCCTTTGGAGACTCACCTCGGTGGGTTCTATCTCTAGATTAGCCTCAGGAGCACAATCTGGTGAGCATGCACTGATTTATCTCCGCAGCTGGTCGAGGTAGAAATGCACAGCTCTCTTCAGCAAGAGGACATTTGGAAGTCGGGCACCTATGCAGCTCCAAGCAGGTTATTCTATGGACTCGGCCATTAGTGACTATGTCAAATGCGCGGAGAGGCTTAGGGTTAGCTAGCAGGTTTATCAGGCAGTCAGTAATGGGGATCATTGGATGGATGCGTCCACCAACATTATAAGTACCATGCTGGCCCCAGCTGTATCTCTATGGACAGGCTGGCTCCTGCCATTGAGACTTGGGTTCTGCACATTCAGATACGTGCTCAGACCTGCACTCTGTTGCTGTATCAATTGGTGTTCAGTATCCATAAGACCATAAGACACAGGAGTGGAAGCAAGGCCATTCAGCCCATCGAGTCCATTCTGCCGTTTAATCATGGCTGATGGGCATTTCAATTCCACTTACCCGCATTTTCCCCATAGCCCTTAATTCCTTGCGAGATCAAGAATTTATCAATCTCTGCCTTGAAGACACCCAACGTCCCGGCCTCCACTGCACTCCATGGCAGGCTGAAGAAATGTCTCCTCATTTCTGTTCTAAATTGACCCCTTCTAATTTTAAGGCTGTGCCCACAGGTCCTAGCCTCCCCGCCTAACGGAAACAACTTCGCAGTGTCCACCCTTTCTAAGCCATGTATTATCTTGTAAGTTTCTGTTAGATCTCCCCTCAACCTTCTAAACTCTAATGAATACAATCCCAGGATCCTCAGCCATTCATCATATGTCAAGCCTACCATTCCAGGGATCATGCGTGTGAATCTCTGCTGGACAAACTCCAGTGCCAGTATGTCCTTCCTGAGGTGTGGGGCTCAAAATTGGACACAGCATTTTAAATAGTGCCTAACTAGACTTTGTAAAGTCTCAGAAGCACATCGCTACTTTTATATTCCAACCCTTTTGAGATAAATGACAACATTACACTTGTTTTCTTAATCATGGACTCAGCCTGCAAATTAACCTTTAGAGAATCCTGGACTAGCACTCCCAAATCTCTTTGTATTTTGGCTTTATGAATTTTCTCACCGTTTAAAAAAAGTCCATGCCTGTATTTTTTTTTTCAAAAGTGCAAGACCTCACACTTGTTCACGTTGAATTTCATCAGCCGTTTCCTGGACCACTCTCCTAAACTGTAAGTCTGCAGCCTGTCCACCTTCTCAGTACTACCTGCCTGTCCACCTAACTTCGTATCATCGGCGAACTTCGTCAGAATGCCCCCAGTCCCTTCATCCAGATCATTAATATATAATGTGAACAGCTGCGGCCCCAACACCGAACCCTGTGGGACACCACTTGTCACCAGCTGCCATTCTGAAAAAGAACCTTTTATCCCAACTCTCTGCCTTCTGTCAGACAGCCAATCCCAATCCATGCCAGTGGTTCACCTCTAACACCATGGGCCCTCACCTTGCTCAGCAGCCTCCCATGAGACACCTTTTCAAAGGCCTTTTGGAAGTCTATATAGATAACATCCACTGGGTTTCCCTGGTCTAACCAACTTGTTACCTCTTCAAAGAATTCTAACAGGTTTGTCAGGCATGACCTCCCCATACTAAATCCATGCTGACTTGTTCTAATCTTGCCCCGTACTTCCAAGAATTTAGAAATCTCATCCTTAATGATGGATTCTAGAATTTAACTACAGCCTCAGTAAGGCTAATTGGCCTATAATTTTCCATCTTTTGTCTTGATCCTTTCTTGAACAAGGGGGTTACAACAGCGATTTTCCAATCATCGGACTTCCCCTGACTCCAGTGATTTTTGAAAGATCACAGTCAGTGCCTCTGCTATTTCCTCAGCCACCTATCTCAGAACTCTAGGATGTAGCCCATCGGGGCCAGGAGATTTATAGATTTTTAGACCTTTTAGCTTTTCTAGCACTTTCTCTTTTGTAATGACTACCATACTCCACTCTGCCCTCTGACTGTCCTTAATTTTTGGGATATTACTTCTGTCTTCCACTGTGAAGACTGACACAAAGTACTTATTAAGTTCTTCAGCTATTTCCTTATCTCGCAGCACTAGCCTTCTACCATCAATTTGGAGCGGCCCAATTTCTACTTTTGCCTCTCGTTTGTTTCTTATGTATTGAAAGAAACTTTTGCTATCATTTCTAATATTACTGGCTAGCTTACCTTCATATTTGATCCTCTCCTTCCTTATTTCTCTCTTTTTAACCTCTGTTTGTTTGTTTTTGTAGTCTTCCCAATCTTCTGATATCCCAGTGCTCTTGGTCACTTTATAGGCTCTCTCTTTTTCTTTGATACATTTCCTGACTTCCTTTGTCAGCCTTGGCTGTCTAACCCCTGTCTAATCCGGGGATAGTCTCTTTTCTTTGAGATGTACCTCCGTACTGTGTCCTCAATTACACCCAGATACTCCTGCCATTGTTGCTGTGCCGTCTTCCCCACTAGGCTCTGCTTCCAGTTGATTTTCTCATGCCCCTGTAATTATCTTTTTATTTAACTGTAACACCATTACATCCAATTTTGTCTTCTCTCTTTCAAACTGCAGACTGAACTCTACCATATTATGATCACTGCCTCCTAAGTGTTCCCTTACTTTAAGGTCTTTTATAAAGTCTGGCTCATTACATAGAACGAAGTCCAGAATAGCCTGCTCCCTTATGGGCTCCATCACAAGCTGATCCAGAAAACCATTCTGTAAGCATTCCATGAATTCCTTTTCTTTGGATCCACCTGCAACATTATTCACCCAGTCCACCTGCATATGGAAGTCCCCCCATGACCTTGCCTTTCTGACATGCCCTATCTATTTCCTTACATCTTGCATCCCTGGTCCTAATCACTGTTAGGAAGTCTGTACAGAACTCCCATTATGGTTTTTTTGCCTTTTGTGGTTCCTCCACTCCACCCACACAGACTCCACGTCATCTGACCCTATATCATTCAGTGCCATAGATTTAATCTCATTCTTAACTAACAAGGCAACCCTGCCCACTCTGCCCTGTCTTTTCGATAAGTTGTAAATCCTTGAATGTTTAACTGCTAGCCCTGAATCCCCTGCAACCAAGTCTCTGTGATGCCTACCGTATCACAATCATTCATGATGATTTGTGCTGTTGATTCATCTACTTTGTTACGAATACTATGAGCATTCAGGTAAAGCACCTTAATGCTAATTTTCTTATCCTCATGATTTCCAGCATCTCTAGTAATACGTCCTAAGTTATCCTTCCTTCTTGCTTTATTCCTAGCCTGCCTCGAACTTAAACCCTGCTCACATGCTAACCTGATGCTTATCTATCTGACTCCATATTTCCTGTTGCCTTTCCCTCCCCAACCCCCCTCCTCCGACTCACAAGTTTAAAGTTCTAGTGACCACCCTATTTCTCCTTTTTGCTAGTACACTGGTTCCAGGTCGGTTCAGGTGGAGACCGTCCTATCGGTACAGATCCCTCCGGTTCAAAAACTGATGCCAATGTCTCATGAAATAGAATCCCTCTTTCCCACACCAATCTTTTTGCCACATGTTTATTAGGGACAGACAATAAATGCTGGCTGAGCCAGCAATGCCCATGTCTCCATGAGTAAATAAAAAATGGTAGTACTCACTAAAGCCACCCTTTCACATACTCAGTTGTGAGAATGTGGCAGCTCTGTGATGTGTTCCACTGTCAGATATGAAAAGTGATGCAAAATTAACAAAGCTAAGTGAGCCTTTTTTTTTTCTGATGTGTCTGTGTAGCTTTGTATATCTAACATGACTTGGGGGAGGGGAGGGGAGTGCAATTAATGCGAAGTATATAGCAGTCATGATTGAAACTTATGGCATCAAACATTGTTAATGGATGCTGAAAAAAGGACCCTTCAATTGAATGGCAGATGGATGGCATTATAATCAGTGGATGCATGATTAATTGCCCCTGGCAGGGTCGCCCATGGAAATTGCAGCAACCACTTCTGAAGAGAAAAGCAGTAATTTACTCTGCCTATTGTCCTTGCAGTGGCAGCAATTTAGTTTCCGTATTGTGCATTTAAGTTTGGTGTAAAGATGGCAAGGGTTTAATTTTCAGTGTTTTGTGTTAGTGACCGTGTGTTCCTGATTACATTTTGCGCTTACCCCATTTTCGTTCAGCTGCCTTGGAAGAAGGTTAATTTTCCCCATTTAATCGCAGATAGATAGGATAGTGAAGAAGGTGTTTGGTATGCTTTCCTTTATTGGTCAGAGTATTGAGTACAGG
>NC_057741.1:24678308-24732308 GCF_004010195.1 Chiloscyllium plagiosum | reverse complement strand
TCACGCAGAGGGTGGGTATGTGTATGGAATGAGCTGCCAGAGGATGTGGTGGAGGCTGGTACAATTGCAACATTTAAGAGGTATTTGGATGGGTACATGAAGAGGAAGGGTTTGGAGAGATATGGGCCGGGTGCAGGCAGGTGGGACTAGATTGGGTTGGGATATCTGTTCGGCATAGACCGGTTGGACCGAAGGGTCTGTTTCCATGCTGTACATCTTTATGACTCCAAGACTCTAAGATAGTCACCACACAATTCGGATCTCCCTATTTACTTCCCAAATGCAAAATTGGAAACTTGTTTTCTCATTGGGAATTTTTTTTATTCTTGCTGTATTTCCTTAATTTTCTCGCCCTTGCCCGTGCCATTTAAAGCATAGGAAAATTTGTCTTTGATATTAAATCGAACTTTTACGTTTTGCCTGACTTGTTTGAACATGCTTTCAGCAGCAATTTTTGATTGTCTTCTCGCATGACTGAGTGGCTACCTCATTCTTCACCCAGTGCTAAACAGAAATGCAATCTGAAAAGGGAAGATTTGTATGCACAGGGCATGCTGAAATGTGATGAATCCAACAATAATCGGGTCGGTGAGCTCACTGGTAGGGAAAATATAATTTTGTGATGGATTTTCAATGAGTCACTCTTGCATGCTATCTGGAATGATGCTGCAGTCAGACAGACTGGATTTCTTTGTTGGATTGATCAGGGTGATTCTATGATGGACAGAAATACAGCTGTGACAGACCCTGTGGCTAGGCATGAGTGTATGCATATGGTGCACATCATATGTCATCAAGCTAGCAATGTTGCACTATGCCTCATGGTGACTCCTTATTACATCTGGGGTCAGACCACGTGCATGTTTTACAACTGCATTTTCAACCACAGGGGATAGTTTTGATGCAAGCTGTCAATATTCAGAGGATGATGAGTATTGTTGACATTTATCTACATCCCACATTGTTGATCTGGTAATAGAGGAGAATAATGAGGCTTTGATGCTTTTTTTCTGTGGCAACGTTATGTCTAATCATGGTTTACTGGCACTGATACGTACATTTCATTACATGAAATAATTTAAGGGCTCCTGACAATTTAAAATTACTTACAGAGAATGGGGTCTGATCAACACACGGCACCAATCCATCGACATTTAAATCATATAGCCTTCCTTTTTATGGAAACCTCCAGAAGGCCTGAGGTTTATAATGCAGGAAATCATAACAAAGATGAGATGAATCAAAAATGTAATCATTTAGGTTTTAGATGCCTGAAACTTGCAGAAATAAAGGAAATTTGGGATAAAGTCCAATTCAGTCATAAAATTAAACTACAGCTATTTTGTCAGTTTTACATTATTTAACATATGCTATCTGCTCGGTTCATCTGCCCATTGAGTAGAATATGATCATATTAGTATGTTGCCTTCAATCATTAAAATTACAATAACACAAACCATCTGTCCAAAATTCCATTACATTGATGGTTAACATGTTTTCTCCAGTAACATTTATGGTCAAGAGCAACTTTTCTGTGTTTTTTTTTAAAAAATAAGCTCCCTTTTGTGGAGACTGATTCTAATCAATGAGAGGCTCCTAATTCAACACCTTAAGTTAATATATTTTGTCAGATGACGGTTAAGCTCAGCAAAACATTGTTTGATGTATGCCTCCTTTAGGTGTTGGCCGTTTTGAATCTTCATGCATTCTTGGTTGTGTTGAAATTGAAGCTGAGCATTTAAGGCCATAAGAAATAAGTAGGACTAAGCCGTTCGTTCAGTCCCTCGAGCATGCTCTGCCATTCTGTTAGGATCGTGGCTGATTCAACATTGATGTTTGATATGTCCACTTTCCTGTCTGTTTGCCCCTAATAATCCTTGATTTCCACTACTAATCAAAAACCTATCTATCTCAGCCTTAAATATACACAAGGACTCTGTCCCCAAAGCTTTCTGTGGCAAGGAGTTCCAAAGAGACTCAACCCTCAGAAGAAACTCCTTCTTCTCATAGCAGTCATAAATTCACACTCCTTTCTTCTGACACTATGTCCTCCGAATCTAGATTCTCCCATAGAGGGAAAACATCTTTTTAGCATGGTTTGCTGTTTTTTTTTGTTTTTCAGGAAATTAAGACAATTTCTGTCTTCTCTCTGTCTGATTCTATTGCTTTCTATGCAGTCCTGGCAGAGAAACCTCTACAGGGGCTTCTGTTCCCATTCCTGCACCACTGCTGCTGGAGACCCCTAAGGATTTTTGCTTGGTGTCTGACTGTTCCTTACTGACCAACATTTGGCTCAGTGACCTATAAAATCAGATAGCTCCTTACATCCAGCTGGAGCAACCCGACAGGATTTCTGAGTCAGGTTGCCCAAAATTTGAAGTCTTCCTTGGAGGATGTGTCTAGTATCAGTAACTTGCCTCTTGAATGTTGAGGAAACTCAAGGAGCAATGCCCATCAATCCTTGCACCCCTTGGATAATGTGTGTGTTGATCATATAGCATGGTGTCTAAGCCCTAAGAAGCAACCAGGCTCATTTCTGTCCCTGAATATTCAAATTCCTAGCTAAAGTCTATAAGAAAATCTTACACCTCTTTGAATCGCTTTTCGGTGTTTTGATTTAAAGTATGTTACTGATAATTACTAATAAAAAGAAGGCATAGAGAAATGGCCTAAATAAAGCTGAATTGAAAACCTATTGCAGTCAATTCTTGTCTAACCTCAGTTGGAACACTAGAATGATAATTTCATTCATTTTCTAACTGTAGAGAACTGTGTGCATTTGTTTGCATTTTGAATTGTGTGGTATTTGCCACAGTTTGATTTCTTGTTTTGCAGAATCTTAAGATTGTACTTATCATAATAGTTGCAGGCTTTGCTAACCATGTGATCTCTTGTGGGTTTCAATCCAGATGTTAGAGCTAGATTAGATTAGATTACTTACAGTGTGGAAACAGGCCCTTCAGCCCAACAAGTCCATACCGACCCGCCGAAGCGCAACCCACCCATACCCCTACATTTACCCCTTACCGAACACTACAGGCAATTTAGCATGGCCAGTTCACCTGAACTGCACATCTTTGGACTGTGGGAGGAAACCGGAGCACCCGGAGGAAACCCACACAGACACAGGGAGAATGTGCAAACTCCACACAGTCAGTCGCCTGAGGTGGGAATTGAACCCGGGTTGCTGGCGCTGTGAGGCAGCAGTGCTAACCACTGTGCCACCGTGCCGCCCCAAATGGACCATCATTCAATAAAGTGTACAGATACAGATCACACTGTCATAACTTTGCCCCTTATGAATACATTTCATAGTCAGTTACCTTTAGCTTGCTTGAAGCTTGGAAAGATAGTCAATTTTTGCGACTGCAAAACACTATTTGTATTAATTTGTAGTCTCTTGATATTCTCTACATTGTCGCCTTCTTTAATTTATAATTTATACTGCAGAATTTTAATAATGAATTTTTGGTCTACCAGAGGATCGAGGTTGCTCAAAATAGTTGTTTTCTGAACACATTTATTGATTTGAAAAAATATGTCTACTGTGGCATGCAGTGTGATCAATCCAGGCCAGAAATACAATATGCACCATATTGGTTCGGTTGTCCTGTTGTTTTCCTTTGCATGGAATTGGTATCAACGTCGTTTTATGACTCATTTTGTTATCTGGATGAGATAATGTGAAGAGAGTGACCAGTTATAATTTTCTTCATTGTTTTCTGTAATATTTCATACTGAATTGTCAGGCCATTACTATCATTTTATCTTGTCAGTACAAGTCTGTAAAGATGATACTGCATTTTAATGACAAGAGTCTAGTTTCTCTGAGAGAAATTTGGAACCACATGTAAATCCCTTTTAAAAATAATACTGTACCTTTTCATTCTTTTGCAGGTCACAGTTCTCATTCTCTTTGCACTGGCATTTCTTACCTGCATAGTGTTCCTGGTGGTGTACAAGGCTTACAAGTATGAGCACAGCTGCCCAGATGGATTTGTCTTCAAGGTGAGATCCTCCCTTTGACAAATTTAGGAATAAAGCAATATACCAATATTCTGTAAAATCCAATTTGATGATACACTGTCATGATTTTTGTGAATTTGAACGTTAATTATATTTAGCTTCCTCCAAGTCCAGTTCAGACTGTTAGACTTGATATTGGCTCTCAGACCAGGAATGCCTGCATTTTTAAAGGAAAACTTATTTTTATCTTCAATTCCTCCATTGCCTCACCTTGACTTATTTTGTTCTAACCTCAGTTAGATCTGTCAACCTCTGAAAAGTCTTGTTTCACTAATTCCATCGTCTTGGACACCTTCAGTTTCTTTTGCTGTATCTTTTCCCAGCCATGCTTTCAGCTGCCTAGATTCAATGTTCTGAAATCCTTCTGTGAATCACTTCTTTCTCTGAGGCTCTTTAAGGCCTAACTCTTTGACTGAGTTTTATTGTCACCTGTCTTAATAATTCTTGATAATGCCTCGATCCTGTGAAGAGCTTTGAGGCAATATATGTTGAAGTTGCTGAATATTTGAGTTCCTGTTATACAAATTGAGTAATTTTCTCAATATTCTTCCTGCCAATTCCTGTTGTGAAATTATTATCTAATTGATGGGTTTCTCTTCAAGGGTGACAGCAATGCCTCAGTACCTCAGTCAAATGGTTATTTTTGACTTGTGGGTCAATAGGCTTGCAGTTTGGGGGAGAGAGTTTTTAAATGAACTGATCTGGTCTTTCTCCCAATATCCACAAACATATGGGACTTTTAGATGATAGTGTTCAGGAGTTAAACTTGGATGACAATCTTCTACTTTAACCCTGGATACTTCGGGATTTCCCACTTTGCTTACTATCGACCTAGTCAAGGTAATCGAATTCAGCACAAGCCAAGAATCAAACTTGGAAAATATCTGGCTAGATACTTGCAAAGATGTTTTCAATTTGCCTATCCTTTGCTCTCTTTCATATTCCTTTTTTTTCAGTACTGAAAGGTTTCAGTGATTTTTTACTGACTGACCTGACCAATCTCAATCACCACCTTTCTGCATCCACCTATCACCATCCCACCTACCTTGCCCCAGCCCCACCCACTCCCTCTATTTATTTCTCAGCCCCCTTGCCCCTCCTCTGTCCTGATGTAGGGTCTTGCCCGAAATATTGACTCTCCTGCTCCTCTGATGCTGCTTGACCGGCTGTGCTTTTTCCAGCTCCATATTTCATTGACTCTGACTTTCCAGCATCTGCAACTATCTCCAACTGACTGACCGCTTTCGCCACATTTGGGAGATTTTAGTGCTTCGTTGTATCCCTGAGTAGCCAGGAAAATATTTATGTTCTGCAGCCTTTAGTGCTGCTGCTCCATTGCCTGTTTTCAAAAATGCATTTTCTGGATATTCCAAAACACTTCACACAAACACTCAGTCATAGGGATGTACAGCATGGAAACAAACCCTTCGTTTCAACACATCCATGCTGACCAGATATTCTGAATCAATCCAGACCCATTTGCCAGCACTTGGCCCATATCTCTCTCAACCCTTCCCATTCATTTACCCATCCAGATGCCTTTTAAATGTTGTAGTTGTACCAGCCTCCACCACTTCCTCTGGCAGCTCATTCCAAACATCACCACCCTCTATGAAAATGTTTCCCCTTAGGACCCTTTTATATCTTTCCCCTCTCACCTTTAAACCAATGCCCTCTAGTTTTGGACTCCCCTACCCTGGGGAAAAAGACTTTGATTATTCACCCTATCCATACCCCCTCATGATTTTATAAACCTGTATAAGGTCACCCCTCAGCCTCTGATGCTCCAGGGAAATTAGCCCCAGCCTATTCAGTCCCTATTGCTCAAACCCTCCAACCATGGCAACATCTTTTCCTCGCCCTTTCAAGTTTAACAACACCTGATGTTTGAAATTTAATCACTGTTTTGTGCAAGTCTGCATGGTCCTAAAGTAGCAGTAAGAGAATGACTGATGAATCTGTTCTGGTGATTTTGATCAGGAAGAAACATTGCCCAAGAAAACACTTGTGTTCTTCTTCAAATAGTGGCATAGGACATTTTGGTATTTAACTGAATAGACAGGCTTTGGTTTAATATTTCAACTGAATGACAGAGTCTCTAGAAAGTGTCACATTTTATACATCACTATTCTTTGTTGACCTCCACAGACAATAAAAAGAATTCTGGAAGGAACTTCTGATTATTGGATTTAGGAGACAGATGGTCTACTTCAATGACTGCAGTAGTGGGCTTTCTTCCCCCCTTTGTTAATTTTCCCCTAAGCTTTGGATAGAATCAACATGGAAAAACAACTGAGCCCACGTACATAAATCATTTAACATGGCCATTATATGATTTGCTCCGGAAAAGTAGTGACAGAAAATTTGAGCTTATAAATCAAATTGTGGCCATTCCCCCAAAGGCTGTTGTACGTGAGTTACATTATTAATGTGCTGGGTGGCCATTCTGCATTTTACTGTGATTATTTGTTCAACTGCATGATACTTTGTAGTTGCTGTCAGTTTAAAGCTCAGTTCAATTCACTGGGTAGGAAACATTGCTGCTGATAATATCTAATGCTGTCTTTTTGTTTGCTCACTGATGAATGGCAAGGTCTTGTGCTGCACTGCATAGTGTGCCTGGATCCTGAGCCAGAAACTTCAGATTTGAGTGCCATCCAGGGACTTCATGGTTAAGGAAGCTGTCTTCATAGACAGACTGAAGATCAATTGTAAATGCTTCCCACACACTCCAAAGGCAGGTAGCAAGAAAGATTCCGAGTCAGGAATGTGATTGGAAGAATGCTAGGATCTCTACTACTGCTGTCTGGTCCTCCAGGCTACAACATGCATTTGGAAGAGCATGTTGTAATAGCAACTGAGATTTCCAGAGTGACTAAAACTCCCCATTATGTGGATGGTCCAGAATGAGTACCAGGCAGGCATGAGGTATCAGATTATGTTTGACAATTTTCATAGTCTTACCAACTCCAACCCCATCCACCTTGCTGCTCAGTCTACAAAACTGACTGCGTCCATATCTGGGAACTATGACTTTGTTGGTAGGAGTTGCATCTCGATTTGTGCCATAGACTAGGATTTCCTATACTAATCGGAGACAAATGAGGAAGATCCATAAATGCTCTTGCACTATCATTGGTGTCTATAATAAACAAGCAAGATTTTTGTCAGTAACATAACCAGATGCATTTGGAAAATGCAAGCCAGGCATAATTTTAATTCGAAACTCTAGAGCTGCCAAGATCACAATCAACTTGAGGTTTCAAACTGTGAATGAATCGATTTGCAGGGTGTCTAGAATACAAGGTATTTGCAGGTTAGAAGCAAACAATTCAGCTCAATAGATCCCTGTGGGGATTTTACTCCACATGGCATCACTTCACTCCTTTATTTAACCTCCACCAACATACTCTTCCTATTCTTTACACCTTTGTGTTATCGTTTAGTTTGCTCTTGAATGCGTCCGTAGCTGTTTGTTTGCCTCAGTGATTTCATTTAGTGGCAAGGTTCTCATTCTAACCACTCTCGGGATGTAATGTTCCTCTTGAATTCTCTATTGGATTTACTAGTAACAATAGATTTATTCACAGCACCAGGGACCCAGGTTTGATTGCAGCCTCAGGCGACTGTGTGGAGTTTGCACATTTTCCCCGTGTTTGTGTGGATTTCCTCCTGTGGTCCAAAGATGTGCAGGTTAGGTGAATTGGCCATGCTAAATTGCCTGTAGTGTTCAGGGATGTACCTGTTAGGTGCATTAGTCAGGGGTAAATATAGGGGTAGGAGTAGGGGAATGGGTCTGGATGGGTTACTCTTCAGAGAGTCAGTGTGGACTCTGTGGTTGGGCTGAAAGGCCTGTTCGCACACTGTAGAAATTCTAAAATAAAAATATAATAATTTATTTCCTAATTCTAGTTTTACCTTTTTTATGAGGTCAGATTTTCACCACCGAGGCAGGGAAAGTTGGGAAATTTTCCAATTAGTTGATTGTTTTGGGTTAAAAGCACCCTGCATTAAGCAATTTAATTATCCACCAAGGGCAGACCTCAACAGCAACATGGAGGTGAAAATAACCTAAGCTTCTAACAATCCAAGGTAGCTCGCACTCATACATACTTAATGGTGAAAACACTCCCGTTCATACTTAGATTTAGATTTAATTGTCACGTGTACTCAACTACACTTAAGACAGTTTTTTTTTCTGCAATAATTTAAAAAGGCTATTAATCAACTGTGAACTCATAGCATTCTGCTGAGGTAAAGCTTTAGAAACTCAGCCAAGCATTCATAATGACAGTAATAGTGCTTGAGGAACTGTCAATAAAAATAACCCTATTGAAAGTGTCTTGTGCACAATGGTAGAATCCCTACCTCAGGGTCAGAAAGTTCAGGGTTCAAGTTCCACATGCCCCAGATCAGTGTCATAAAATGTCCAACCAGATTTTTTTAAAAAAAAGCTATTGAACTTGCATGATTAGCTGTTACTTTTTATTTTCTAACATGCTGCAAATGGACTGTTGATCCCTTATCTCGTGCCTACCCTGAACACTGCCTTCCATACCTAGCCCACTTTGCAGCTTGACCTTCCTTTCTATCTGACAATGTACCTGCACCGATCTAAAATCCTACTTTTCCATTACCCTCACCTGACACTTCCCTGAGGTACTTACCCATTTACAGGAGCTGTCAGTGACTGCCTGTGATGCTGGATCTTTAACTTTACAGATTATGGCAAATGACTGCTTTTGGAAAAAAAGGGACGTGGTTTATTTTCCCATGACTGTTCTGTGCTACAACAGGACCTGTCAGAACTGAAGTGCAGTTTCACATTTCTGAAGGAGCTCCGACTGGAATCATCTGTCAGAAATGTAGAACTCTTTAGTCACATTAAAAAAAATAAGTGGAGAGGCAATCTGCATATGATTGCCACTCCTCAGAAATCAGGCCCTTATTCCTACATGCAAGTACTCTTGAGCCTTGAGATAATTAGTTAAGTGTATCTCAATGTGAAAGGACCAAACAGTGGGTCTTGTTATATGTGGCAATTTTGACTTTTAGAAAGGTTGAATCATCTGTTGTTTGGGACCATGACATAGAAAAAAAAACCCTACTTGAAAGTTTAGGAGTGTAATTATATTTTCACTTGGTTAATGGAAAGGCAGAATTTCATTATTCTCCTGCTCTAATGCCTAAGATGTGCATTATGGTTGCACTTTATTTCTTGAAAATTTATAGGAGTTGTAGCTATTCACAATTATTATTCTTGCCAAGATGTATCTTTACTGCCTCAGTCCACTTAATGAAAAACATTTACATTTTCATTACATTGATGTGTCATTAAAAGTACACCGAGCAATTGAGTTACCATCACAACCATCTCATTAGGATTACCACACTTCATAACTCAGCAAATTTACTTCTGTGAAATGTGCTGTGATTTTCTAAATATAGTTGGTGTCAGAAAGATGTTGCAGATTGCTACAAGACTCAGCTATAATCTACTCAGTGGAGAGATACTGGGCTGGATATTAACAAGAGGAAGGAACAGCCACTAAGCCCGGGGTCAAGCTGACTTTGGACTTTTGTTGCTGAAGCAATCTCCTACAGCTTTTAATTTTTTTTTTCCTCATTTTATGCATATTAACTATTTCTGTTGTACTACAAATCATTTTTTTTTTTTAATACATGCTAGGCCACACATTTCCAGTTTTGAGTAATTGAGCATATGATTGGCAAATTAATTTTAACATAACTGCTGAGTATTAACATTTTGAATATCACATTAGTTTAGAAACTAGGGCTAGCATATCCAATTTAGTTTTTATTGAAGTGTGGTGATGAGCATCAAAGCCAACATCAACGTCTACCACAACCGGGGGATCTTGCAACAGACAGGTATCTATGGGTCGCCTTGTGGGTTTTTTGGTACATCTCCTCTCGGGACAGTGACATCCCACCCTCTGAAGCTGCAGGCTGATCAGAGGCTGGCAGCCACCATGAGCAGCAGTACCACTTTCAGGCAGTAGGAGCTGCTTGGTGCCAGTACAGTAACAGTAATACCAAGGTACAGGATCAGTGGACAGGGCAGAGGAGTCAGCGGCAAAAGTAGGAGGGTGGCTCTCAGTGGGATTTTACACCAGATCACCTCCACCCCCTATGAGAACCGCCCCACACCAAACCAATAGGCAGTCCATTCCATTTTACCATTCAGCTAGTCAGCCACTGTTCTCAGATGCCAGGAATTGGGCTAATTGTAGAGGTGGCACGAAGAGACACCAAATTGATGTTGGGCAGCAGGCCAGACAGATGAAGCTTGGACCTTTCCCGAGAACCTAGCTCCTGGGAAGGTGGCAGGTACCACTTCAACACCAATATTTTCCCTTTGTTACACCTTCTCCACCCCTTCTTGGGAGAGGAAGGATTCTGCTCGTTGGATCTTAATGGGGCAGAGAGCAAAGAGATTTGCAAGTTCAAACAGAGAAGGCTGAGGGACAGCCTTACAGAGATATTTAAGGGCTGAGTCACCACATCTTCATCATGGGGAGGTCATGTCTGACAAATCTGTTAGAATTCTTTGAGGAGATAATAAGCAAGTTAGACAAAGGAGAGCTAATGGACATGATCTACTTAGATTTCCAGAAGTCTTTTGACAAGGTGCTACAGAGGAGGCTGCTAAATAAGATAATAGCCCATGATGTTTGGGCAAGATACTGGCAAAGGGCAGAGAGTGGGGATAAAGGGGTCATTTTCTGGATGGTAGGTAGTGACTAGTGGAGTTCTGTAGGGGTCACCGTTGGAACAACACTTATATTTATGTTATACGTGAACAATTCGGACAAAGGAACTGAGGGCATTGTTGCTGAGTTTGCAGATGTCACAAAGATAGATGGAGGGACAAGTAGTATTGAAGAAGTGGGGAGGCTGCAGAAGGACTTGGACAGGCTAGGAAACTGGGCAAAGAAGGGGCAGATAGAACACAATGTGGAAAGGTGTGAGGTTGTGCATATTAGGTGGAAGAATAGAGGCAGAAACTATTTTCTAAATGGGGAAAGCCTTCAGAAATCTGAAGCACAAAGGGATTTGGGAATCCTAGTTAGGGATTCTTTTGAGGTTAACAGCATGCAGGTTCACTTGGAAGTGAGGAAGGCAAATGCAATGCTAGCATTCATTTTGAGGCTAGAATAAAAGAGCAGGGACATACTACTGAGACTGCATAAGGCTCTGGTCAGACCGTATTTGGAATATTGTAAGGAATTTTCAGCCCCACATCGGAGGAAGGTTGTGCTGGCTTTGGAATGGGTCCAGAAGAGATTTACAAGAATAATTTTGGGTTGAAGAGCAATTTAGGATTCTGGGTACTTGGAATTTAGAAGGATGGGGGAGCATGATCTCATTTTAAGTTACAGATATTAGGGGCTGGATAAAACTGACACAGAAGATATTTCCTTTAGCAGGAGACACTAGGATCCAAGCACACAGCCTCAGAGTGAAGGGATGAGGAGGAATTTCTTCAGCTTAGGCTGTGGGGAGGGTGGTTGGTGAATCTGTGGAACTCATTGCCACAGAGAGCCTGTGGAGACTACATCATTGAATGTATTTAAGACCGAGATTGATATGTTCTAGATTGGTAAGGGTTACAAGGAGAAGGCAGGAGAATGGGGTTGAGAAATACATCAGTTATGATTGAGTGGCCTAATTCTGCTCTTATATCTGGTAGTCTTATGGTCTTTTCATTTTAAAAATGAGAGGTTAGGATAAGATACTGTATTTCCACTTCTGGGGAAGAAAAAACTTGATATCATTGATAGAAGATCTGTTTATCTTATCTTTTCTTCAGTCTTCATTTTCAAGAGTTGGGCTAGGCACTTCCATTGGATTGTTACACACGCATGGAAAATATTCTTCAGTAGCCTTCTGAAGGATGACTGTCCACGAAACCCTTCTGCTTTTAGCACCTGCCATCTGGAGTTTTGGTCATTAGCTCGTAGATCCTTCCAGTATGTTTGCCCATGCTGCAAATATACCCGTCATGGCCAACAGGTCCTTACATAGAACTCAAAAACAGAGATCTGGCCCAGATATAGCGAATGTTACTGCTGCATCACAAGATCTCCATCAGCATTTTTGAGTGAGTGAGTGAGCAAGATAGATATCAAAGGGAATTCAGAAGGAACTTGTTTAACCAGAGAACGTGAAGAATGTTGAATGGTAACATAGAAAGAAGTTGAAGTGAATAGAATAATGTGGAGGTGCCGGTGCTGGACTGCAGTAGACAAAGTTAAAAATCACACAACACCAGGTTGTAGTCCAACAGGTTTAATTGAAAGTACTAGCTATCAGAGCACTGCTCCTTTGTCAGGTAGCTAGTGGAGCAGGATCAAAGGGCACAGAGCTAACAACATAAGATCATTATGTCATACAACTGATGCGATATATTGAACAAACCTAGATTGATATTAAGTTTTTCATCTTTTTGAATGGGTTGCAGGTTTTGAATCATGAAAGAAGTTCTGGGATTTACATATTAAAGTCACATTCCCAAGATAACTTGAGATTTAAAAAAAAAAAGTTGACATCTCAGCTCAGACAATACATTAAATGCATGAGGTTTGTTCAATACATCTCATCAGTTGTATGACATTGATCTTTTGCTATAAATTCTGTGTCCTATAATCCTGCCCCACTAGCTCCCTGACGAAGGAGCAATGTTCTGAAAGCTAGTATTTCCAAATAAACATGTTGGGACTATAACCCGGTGTTGTGAGTTTTACCTGAATAGAATAAGGTGAGGCTAGATAAGCATATGAGTGAGATAGGAATTGAGAATTATGGTATTAAAGTTAGATAAGAATTGAAGACGTTGGAGTGGCCCAATGGACTGTTCCTACAGTGTTGTTTGCAATATATTTCTGCTGTTTGAATAAAATCCATGTGTTCATTGTTAAGCTCTCAATTAATCAAAACTGCAGTGTTAACAATATTGTTATGGAAACCTAGAACAGTGGCATAAAACAATCAATGACTTCCAATCCATTCAAATGACCTGAAAACAAAGAACATCAGAAATAATCTTGCTCAATTTGAAATTGTTGGTTCCACCCTCACCCTGAAGGCTTGACCACATAGCCTAAGCTGAGAATCAGTGTCGTTTTGAAGGAATGCTACAACTTCGGATTAGACCTTAATCCAAGAGCCTCCAGATCCTCACGTAAATGTAAAATATTATACGGCATTATTTGAAGAGCAAAGAAGTTCTTACCAACATCATTAAAATAGATTATCTGATAATTATTACGTGCCATTTGTGAGACTACTGAGTGCCACTTGGCTGTTGCCCACATTACAAAGTTGCTTCAAAGATTTAGCCAAAACTGATGGGAATCTAAACAAGCGGCACAGTGCCTCAGTGGTCAGCACTGCTGCCTCACAACACCAAGGACCTGGGTTCGATTCCAGCCTTAGACGACCGTCTGTGTGGAGTTTGCATATTCTCCTCGTGTCCACGTGGGTTTCCTACGGGTGCTTTCTTTCCCTCCCACAATCCAAAGATGTGCAGGCTAGGTGAATTGGTTATACTAAATTGCCCCTAGTGTTCAGGGATGTGTAGGTTAGGTGCATTAGTCAGGAGTCTGGACGGGTTACTCTTTGGAGGGTCGGTGTGGAATTGTTGTTGCTGAATGGCCTGTTTCTCCTGTCGGGAATCCTTAAAAAAAAAGTTAGAATCAAGGAGCAGGCGTGAAACAGTCCAGAATATTTGAAATTCAAATTGTGCAAGCTAGTACATAAACCTGGAATGTTAGCACATTACACTAGTCTTTGAGATGCTGCTCTGTAAGCTGCTTCAAGATGGCACAAATAGCGAATGATATTAGAAGGCAAACTTCACCTTGTAATGGATCACCTATTTACCAGACGTCCACTGGAAATGTACTTACTTTCTTCCTTTAAATGCAAGAAAACAGTAACCTGCACATTCCTATCATGAAATTAAATCCTGCCAATGAATTCTGCGTTACAAAATAAAGATGGTCCTGTATTGTTCAGAAGTTTCATCCTAAATTCATTGTAATGTTTGGGAGAAAACGACAATAATTGGAACACCTTCATGTTATTCCCACTCTTGCCAACCTGTAGAGTTAGGTTTATTTACTTTCTATTTGGTGTTTCTTTTCCTCTTCAGCATAACCGCTGCATTCCATCTGGCTTGGAGACCTACTACTCGGAGCAAGATTCTGCTTCTCGGGGAAGATTTTACACTGTCATCAACCACTACAACTTGGCTAAACAGACCATTTCACGCTCTGTATCACCCTGGTTGGCTGCACTTTCTGAAGAGAAAGCATTGGAGAAGGAAACTGAAGGTGCTGGCAAAACAGCTGAGTAAACTGCCAGGTCTGACCAGCGGTTCCTTGCCAAAATCACCACAGGAACCAACATTAGCTGCTTAATGTACAAGGCACTGACATTAGCAAGGTATGGAAGAGTTAATTTGGTCTAGTTCAGTTTTTCTTCCACTCCTGTTCATTTTGTTCATGTTATTTGTAAGTGTTAATGAAACTCTTTGCAAGATGGCATGCTTGTCTCATTTTGTTAGGACTTCAACTAGGAATGCTGTACTTTTATTAATCTCAGGTTGTGGATGTGAAAGTAAATAAGTAGAAAAGTCCTGCTCCACATACCAATTCTCTGGCTAGATCTTCTAAAAATGCAATTAAACTCTTACATTAATTATGCTTTTTTTTAGATAAAGGGCAAAGTCACCTCCAAAAACCCTGTATACTAGGTAATGGATACTTGATCATATGATATGTTAGATTAGCGAATTTCTCTTGTATTGTCAAATTAGCAAATACAGCAAAGTATATTACTATGGTTCTGTGTTAACTTATAATGTGAATTGTTTTTTCTTAGAATATGAAAGCAGTAAGAGATTTTATAAAACAAACCATTAGAATAAAATACTCCATTCTGTCTGATGCCAAGATGTTGATACAAACATTGCATCTAGCTGAAATTGAGTCCAGGGAATGGATAGGTTGGAGTCACTTATGGAATTGCAAATTTGGTAGCTGGATCATGGAGATGATATATTGTCTTATAACATACAAGTCTGTTTACAACAAACAGTGTTGAAACTATGTTTAAACAAAATGAAAGGCTACCATTGTCACAGTTTATTGACAGACAGCTAAGCAGAGCTCCTCTCTAGCACCCCCCACACACCCACCCCAGAATTTGTAAAGGCTGCATTCTGTTTTTGCTCCTCTGAGCCAACATGGTTTTACAGAGAAAGAATTATTTTGTCTAATTTCATACCGAAGATGAGATATTTTACACCAGTCACAAATTTTGAAGAAAATAATCAGCTTTTATATTTAAAAAAATTGTTTTAGATTAGTTTCTGCCATTCTGGGAAGATATCCCAAGCAGCTTTTTCCTGAAATGGGCATATATCTTGACTGCTCAGGATGTGAATGGCACTTTAAAACCTTTGCCCAGTAAGGGGCACAAGCATTAGAACCTACACTAAACATTTCTGCAATCAATGACAATAATTGGAGCCTGTTCTTTAGAAGCTGAATTTGTGTGGAAAAGCCAAACAAAGTGCAGTGCTTTTATGGAATAAGGATTATTTCAAACCGTCATTTTTAAAAAAATGAAATCTTTTACTGATAATAATGAAACACTGTCATCTATAGGCATTTTAAAAAAGTATTTTTCAGTCGTGCTTGTGTATAATGTTTTATTTAATTTATAGTTCATACACACAAATTTTAATTCTGAAACATAGCCAATATTTGTGTAATAGTTCCTTGGTTTGACATCTCTCCATCTCCCCTCAAGTTCAGGAGGAAGTAAGCACCTTATTTTATTTCTGCCACTGGTCAATTATCCAGTAACCAACTGGTCAAATTACCTTTAAAATTAAGAGGTGCAAATATTAAGTCAAAATGCCAGATGTGGACACTTGAAACCAATTTCTACAAAATCACTTTGGATGTTGAGAGAAAGACACAAAAGGATAAAGGAGGAAAAAAAGATGCACACATACAACAAATTAAAATGAGTGCCAAAACATCATGCTTTGTAAAACGTGTGCCATATTTGTCATTTAGTGTTTATGGTGTTATTTAAGTCCTGTTTGTACAGAACTTCATGTGTTTTATACATCTGAGCAAAAATGATACTTGTATTGGATGTAAAATGAAGCAATGAGGGTATAACCGATTCACTATTTAAAACAATAAAGTCAAGTAATATGACATCATCTGATTGCCGTATTTTTTTTCTGAGAGCGCAAATTTTTATCCAAGTGTAAAATGCTTTTTCAGTTTACAATCACAGTTGATAATGCAGAGTAATCTTGTAATAATGACATATATTCAGTTCTAAACTTATTTCAATTATACAAGATTATAATGGATAAAATATGCAAGATATGAATCTTGTTTATCAATCCTCTTATTACAGCATTCAATTGCATGTGAATCATTTAAACATAATCTGCTTTATTTCTCCTGATGCTTGTTTCCACATGCTCTCCAACACAACCAGTTTGGGCAAATTTGATTGTCACCACTTAAGCAGTAAAGTGGTGAATAGCATCATTCAACCATTATTGAACCCACCAATATTCATTACCATTCACATCAATTGTAATGAAACTAATGTGTGCTCTGTAATAATTGTGTGGGCAGTTCCCTCTACAATTTACTGTCCATGTGAAGATTGCCTAATCTAATCTTGTAGGAATACCATCCATTCTTTTAGTGAGTCATTTAATTGACCATAAAGGAAACAATGACTAAGATGATCTGGTGGTCACCAGAGCTTGACTCATGTAAACTATCTAACAAAGATCACTAGTGAGCAATCAGGAGCGTGAACCCTAAGTTAATTCTCTCCTCCCGAACAAAGAGTTGCTCAGGTTAATGCTGTTCCACTCTAGCCATTACTCATGCTGAGCTGAGCTAACTTTTCAGAGACTTGGAGGTTAAACAATGTGCCTTAATGGTCTGCCTTGATCTATTTGGAGTTTATAACCCTGTTATCCTCAAGATAAAACTCTGTTTCCTACTGTTAAACAAAGTGATCACAAAGGGATTTTCACAATCCCAGATTAATACTTTTATTAACAAATTATGATCAATATACTTGACTTAATTAATAAGCCAACAGTTCGCATTTATTTCATGCTGACCAACAATGTGCATCACATTGAAAGCACTGTATCCTTGGAACTCGAAATAAAGTACCAAGAACTGCAAAGTGAAAGCCTCCTGATGTTGTTTCTGTTCACAGGTTCATTTCAAGACTTTAGAATTACAAATCAACATCATTAGATATAAGAGCACAAGTAAAGATTATATCTGACATGGCTGCCTGTGAAAAAATGATCATACACCAGATTTCCAATATAAAATAAAATTTCTTTTAACATGTCAATTTAAGGTTGTTACTAAACTGACAACATAAACATGTTATATAAATAATATTACAATTCATTCTAAGTGCTTATTTTAGATGTCGTTCTGCTTGGTGCAAGTTAGTCTCCTGTGAACAAGTTCTATATTATTAACATCAATAAAGTCCTGTCATTGCAACACAATAAGGACCCTTGACCATCACCATCAGCTGTCATACCAATCCAAGAAAAGCAGAGAGAAGGAACACATCACCAGGAAGAAGAGAATCCACACACGAAATCCAGCATTATTTTTGATTGCCTGTTGGGACAAAAAAAATACATTACTTTGTCATCTGCAGGACTATTTTTTGAACTTTCACATACAACAATTCAATTTGCAGTAAATAATTCCAGCCGAAATGTTCAGATTAAGTATCAACTCATTTGTTAGTTACAATTCAGTTGCTTTCCTATTAAGCATTGTGATAACAGTGGAGGGAGATAATAGGATATTAAAGATAGGCTGGTTGGCTGAAATAAAGCAGGAAGAGGTGCCTAGAGTTTTCAACTGAACAAGGAACTGAGGGGCATCTGCTGTAGATTGGTAAGAGGGGTCAGTCACAGTCCCTCCCCCTTTCACTCTCACTTTTGTCATTGTTTGGATATGGAAATCAATCATTTGTCCATCCTTCCATCCTGGTCCTAATAATGCTGCCTCTGCAAGAAATAAAAGATTAAGCTATCCTTTGATTTCACCACCTTGGTCTCCCATCTGATTTGAAAAGGTAAGCAGTGCTTTGCTTTTCCTGTACTAATTACAAAGAATAATTTCCAATCAATGAAGGAGATGTAAGGGCATTGGAGGCCCAATGTTTGCTCTCAATGTTCTTGTGCAAGGGAATACTCCATACCTCGGACAGTTTTGGGACAAAATCCAATAAAATATGGAAATGATGGAACTGGTCTGAACTGGTCTTAACAGGAAACGTCAGTTTGGACCAATACCATCATTACCAAGTTTTACTAATTTGTTTTTCTTTTGCCAAGTAACATTTAAGAGGCATTTGAATGGGTTATATGAATAGGAAGGATTTGGAGGGATATGGGCTAGGTGCTGGCAGGTGGGACTAGATGGGGTTGGGATATCTGGTCGGCATGGACGGGTTGGACCGAAGGGTCTGTTTCCATGCTGTACATCTCTGACTCTAACAGTGTGATCCTCAGGCTTCATTTAGCAAACAGAGTTTGAATGATGTTTCCATCAGGGATTAATGCCCATAAATGTTGAGGGGGAAGAATTCCATGAATATTTATTATTACTTTTTAAAAAAAATTTCCAAACCTCAATTCTTTCTTAACTCCTCAACATGTACTAACCTGGCTCCTGAATAAGTCTGTGGCTCAGTACAACTGCTCAACAGTGACACTCCATGGCTACAGCCTGCAATTGCACACTGGTTCATCATTGTGAAACTAATACCGAAAAGCTAGAGGGGGATTTGTGATACAATACCTGTCCATATGGGTCAACTCGGGATGTGATGGTCACTGAGCTGTGTCCTAACATGTCTAAAATTGCGCATGAATAAAAATATAATGAAAAACCTTACCGCATGTACAAATGGTACTGCATATTAATGTCGACAGTTGTATTAATAATTTCCCCATTAGATTACCTTAATTCTACTTCACAACGAACTTGTAATTAGGTTGTTACAACTCAGCAAGTCCAGTATAAAAAAGGAATAGAAAATGAAGCACATGGAGATTTGAGGTCCAAATATATTCTTTATGGATATTGGACTTATGAGAAAAATCATGAAGAAAGAATTAGAATTTTTAGCTGGGGCTTGGACCAAATAGTTATATGAAGAGAAGCAAAAATATCATTGACATTTGATGATGTGAAATTCAATGAAGTAAAGCACTTATCTGCCAAATTCTAACCTCAAAGTGAGACCTAATCAAAGTAATCCTTAAATAACAAAGAGGTGAATAGTGGCTAAAAATCTGAAATTTATCACGTGCTATTGAATGGTCAGCTATTTACAATCTGAAAAGCCTTTCATCCTCATCAGAGTTGCAATGGAAATGAAAAATGGCTGCCACCACACCTGGGCTGGGCAAAGTCCTTTCTCATGTCTGAGGAAGTGGGCTCTCCTTGTGAGCATGTGGCGCCCTTCAGTGCACAATTGCATTCAACACAGTACTAACGTAAGATGTCTCTAGTTACAGGATTGCATACGAACTACATTCAGTGACGAATTATGTCAAATACAAGTCCTGGCCGCAAACAATCTTGACCATGCCATTAGTCATTGCAAACTGATTAACAGTTAGATCTGTGAATCAGATGTGATTACAGGAAACATTTAAAGGGTTACCTGCAGTGCACAATTCACAAGATAACCTAATGTCATAGAATCATAGAGATGTACAGCATGGAAACAGACCCTTTGGTCCAACTCATCCATGCCAACCAGATATCCGAACCTAATCTAGTCCCATTCGCCATCACTTGGCCCATATCCCTCTAAACCCTTCCTATTCATATACCCATCCAGGTGCCTTTTAAATGCTGTGGAGGAGCTGGTGTTGGACTGGGGTGGACAAAGTCAAAAATCACAACACCAGGTTACTGTCCAACAGGTTTATTTTGAAGTACAAACATTTGGAGCGGTGCTCCTTCGTCAGGTTGCTAGCAGGGCAGGATCATAGGACACAGAATTTATAGTAAAAGATCAAAGTGTCATACAAATTATGTGATGCATTGAACAAATCTAGATTGCTGTGAAGTCTTTAATCACTTAGAATGGGTTGCAGGTTTCAATTCATTAATATGTAAATCCATAACTTCTTTCAAGTCACATTCTCGAGATAACTTAAGGTTTTATATTAAAAAAAAGTAACATCTCAGCTCAGACAGTGCATTAAAAGTGTGAGGTTAGAGTCTGTTTCAAAATCTCATTGTACTCTTAAGTAACCTTCTTCGCTGTCCACTACAGCTCCAACTTTGGTGCCATTAGCAAACTTACTAACTATACCTCCTATGCTCACATCCAAATAATTTATAATAAAAAGACAAAAGGCAGTGGATCCAGCACCAATCCTTGTGGCACACTGCTGGTCACAGGCCTCCAGTCTGAAAGGCCACCCTCCACCATCACCCTGACTTCTACCTTTGAACCAGTTCTGTATCCAAATGGTTAGTTTTCCCTGTATTCCATGTGACCTAACCTTGTTCACCAGTCTACCATGAGGAACCTTGTTGAATGCCTTACTGAACTCCATATAGATCATGTCCATTGCTCTGCTCTCATCAATCCTCTTTGCTACTTATTCAAAAAACTCAATCAGATTTGTGAGACATGATTTCCCACGCACAAAGCCATGTTGACTATCCCTAATCAGTCCTTGCCTTTCCAAACACATGTACATCCTGTCCCTCAGGATTCTCTCCAACAACTTGCCCACAACCGACATCAAGCTCACTGGTCTTTAGTTCCCTGGCTTGTCCTTACCACCTTTCTTAAACAGTGGCACCACATTAGCCAACCTCCAGTCTTCTGGCACCTCACCTGTGACTATTGAAGATACAAATATCTCAACAAGGGGCCCAGTAATCACTTCCCTCGCTTCCCATAGAGTTCGAGAGTACACTTGAACAGCTTCTGGGGATTTATCCATTTTTATGTATTTTAAGATATCCAGCAGCACCTCCTCTGTAATAAGGATATTTTTTCAAGATGTTACCATCTATTTCCCTACATTATATATTTTCCCTGTCCCTCTCCACAGTAAACATTGATGCAAAATACTCATTTAGTATCTCCCCCATCTCCTACGGCTTCACACAAGGGCTGCCTTGCTGATCTTCGAGGGGTTCTATTCTCTCCCTAGTTACCCTTTAGTCCTTAATGTATTTATAAAATCCCTTTGGATTCTCCTTAATTCTATTTGCCAAAGCTATCTCAATGTCCCCTTTTTGCCATCTTGATTTCCCTCTTAAGTATACTCCTACTGCCTTTATAGTCTAAGGATTCACTCAATCTCTGCTGTCTATATCTGACATATTCTTCCCTTCTTTTTCTTAATCAAAACTTCAATTTCTTTAGTCATCCAGCATTGCCTTTCACCCTTATAGGAATATACCGTCTCTGGACTCTTGTTTTCTTATTTTTGAAGGCTTCCTATTTTCCAGCCGTCTCTTTACCTGTGAACATCTGCCGCCAATCAGCTTATGAAAGTTCTTGCCTAATCCCGTCAAAATTAGCATTCCTCCTATTTAGAACTTCAACTTTTAGATCTGGTCTATCCTTTTCCATCACTATTTTAAAACTAATAGAATTATGGTTGCTGGCTCCAAAGTGCTCCCCCACTGACACCTCAGTCACCTGCCCTGCCTTATTTCCCCAAGTGTAGGTCAAGTTTTGCACCTTCTCTCGTAGGTACATCCATATACTGAATCAGAAACCTTTCTTGTACACACAACAAATTCCTCTCCTTCCAGACAGAACCTAATTGACACTTGGTTGTTGCATGGAGCGATTATTGATTGACAGGGAATTGGTTGTTACTTAAATGTCAAGCATCCCGTGTTTGCTCCCAGAAGCAAATGTGGTGCTTTTGTTTGTTATTTCTTCTCCTTTGCTGTTTCATAAAGGTTAACATTCTCAACTGTTTGAAAGTGTCACATCATGTGACGCTCCCACATCGAACAATGGCAAGGTATTATACAGTGCTGGGCATTAGGGAAAGAGAGGCAATTCTTCCAACAAGGTTCTAATATGATATGGTACTAAAGACTAGTAGCCTCTGGAGAAAGATTCTTGTAACCGCAGTTACTATGACAGTTGAGTAGACTGGTGATTATATAAACTGGTAATGTGTTTATAATTATCAGAGTTTATTTGCAACAAAGCATCGTCTGTGCCACCTATGTGCTTTCAGAAGCTTATAATTTCTGTTTCCTTTCTACTACATGTGCAGTGAAGAGATATTCATCATGGGCAGTGTTTGACCAGGTGCACAGCTAGGCTCTATGTATGGTGCCAGTGGTATCATCCCGGAAGGTCCCAAAGGCACTGGTAAGTGCAAGGTAGTGCAACAGTGGCACCATAGAAGCATATGCATACAAAGTGAGGTGAATAGCAGAGGATTACTTGAGGACATTCACTGGACCTCACAAAGAGTAAGCCTTATGAAATAATCCGAAATCGATACTTGGCCAATTTTTGCTAAGATTCAGCCTATAGTTCCTTTCAGGCATTAAGGATCACAAGCTCCAACAACCCCTGGGTATCATGCCCTCTATATCTCTCTGAACTCATTGTTTTTTCCACTCTCACAAGTTGGAGCATATTAACCATCTCCTTCCAATCTTTTCCTCACTGACACTGAATGATCTACCCTTCGCAAAGGGACCAGTTTTATCCCAATGGCATGATGTTGCACTCATATATTAGACCTGCTTACCAAGTGGGTGCTGTTGTTGTCTGTTGAACCGACCTCTAATGTGCAACGGTGGAACACCAACCCTCAGACACTTTCTTTTACCACCTCCTGCACAATGACCTTGCCAGTAAACATTAAGACACTGTTTCCAGAAAAGACACTGACCTTAGCTACTCCAGTGAGATTCCCTCCATGGCTTCTCACCTCCTATTCTCCACTCCCATTCAGCTTGTCTCTACCTTCTTCCCAAGATAAACTGGACTGCCTCATTGGAACTATTATTTCAGTCTGTTTCCATTCCAGTGAAATGATTTTTTTCTTCCCTGACTCTTGTCTTTTATCCCCTTCTGTCTTTCCTTACCTACTTCCACTTCTGAGGGACCCTGGCACTTTAAATGTTTCTAATTTGCTGGTCCAATCTCTCTACACTCCATCATGATGGCCTGATAGCTCTCCAATTCTTCTTTGAAACAATGCCCATTAACTGCCACCTTGTCCACCTGGCTGAACTTGTTCTCTCATGAATGATTTCTCCTTTAACTCATGTCATTACCTCTAAATAAAGTGATCGAATGGGGCCTAACTGTACCTGTTTTTTGATGGGGTATGTGGAATATTCTTTGACCCAGACCTGCTTGGGCTCCTTCCCTCAACTCTTTCTCCAGTACACTGATTTTGGTTCTGGTGTTGTGCCCTGCTTGTCCTGAATTGGAAAATTTGCTTCCAATTTCTACCTTCCTCAGTTTCACCTGGTTTATCTCTGACTCCTCCCTATCCTTGACTTCTTGGTCTCCATTTCTCAGGATGAGCTATAAACTAATATTCATTAACTGACTCTCCATTGTTTTTCAGACTGGAGGTCTGTGACCAGTGGAGTGCCACAAGGATCGATGCTGGGTCCACTACTTTTTCATCATTTATATAAATGATTTAGCTGTGAGCATAAGAGGTATAGTTAGTAAGTTTGCAGGTGACACCAAAATTGGAGGTGTAGTGGACAGCAAAGAAGGTTACCTCAGATTACAAAGGGACCTTGATCAGATGGGCCAATAGGCTGAGAAGTGGCAGATGGAGTTTAATGGTAAGGTCCTAGGGAGTGTTGCTGAACAAAGAGACCTTGGAGTGCAGGTTCATAGCTCCTTGAAAGTGGAGTCGCAGATAGATAGGATAGTGAAGGCGGCATTTGGTATGCTTTCCTTTATTGGTCAGAGTATTGAATACAGGAGTTGGGAGGTCGTGTCGAGGCTGTACAGGACATTAGTTAGGGCACTGTTGGAATCTTGTGTGCAGTGCTGGTCTTCTTCCTATCGGAAAGATGTTGTGAAACTTGAAAGGGTTCAGAAAATATTTACAAGGATGTTGCCAGGGTTGGAGGATTTGAGCGAAAGGGAGAGGCTGAACAGGGTGGAGCTGTTTTCCCTGGAGTGTCTGAGGCTGAGGGGTGACCTTATAGAGGTTTATAAAATCATGACGGGCATGGATAGGATAATAGACAAAGTCTTTTCCCTCGGGTGGGGGAGTCCAAAACTAAAGGGCACAGGTTTAAGGAGAGAAGGGAAAGATATAAAAGAGACTTAAGGGACAACTTTTTCATGCAGAGGGTGGTACATGTATGGAACGGACTGCCAGAGGGAGTGGTGGAGGTTAATACAATTGCAACATTTAAAAGGCATCTGGAAGGGTATATGAATAGGAAGGATTTGGAGGGATATGAGCCAGGTGCTGGCAGGTGGGACTAGGTTGGGTTGGGATATCTGGTCAGCATGGACGAGTTGGACCGAAGGGTCTGTTTCTGTGTTGTACATCTCTCTGACTCTATGACTCATTGACTCTCACAGCTACTTCCACTACACTTCCTTATTCCATACATCCTGTAAGAATTCCATTCCATTCCTTCCCAGAACTATGACTGAGCACTCCCAGGCCATGCTAACCAGCAACCAGATTCAGTTACTTTCTGCCACGTGCACTGTCATGCTATGTTCCCTCTAATCTTTTTCCCACCACTATGCGAGGTTGTCTGAGGGCCAAGCATAGCAGCAGCTTGTGGGACTGGGAGTCAATGCATCAATCGACATGTGCAGTCCCTCCAAGCCAAGATTATTGCTGTAATTCAGCCACAAAACCTGTCCTCCCCACATTTCCCCGTTCAGTATTCCAATGGGACCATTAACTCCATGATACTCTGGCCCACTCCTTAATGAATGCCTACACAGGATGTTTGCATGCAAATGTAGGAGATGTAAGACTTTTTCTGGCTCTGTCCTTGTCCTGCTGCACTGTTCCAGTGAAGCTCAACCTAATTTTGAGGAACAGAACCTTAGCCTTTGATTAGGCAATTTAGGACTCAATATTGAATTTAGGAATTCCAGAATGCAATCTCTTATTCCCCCACTTGTTTCCTTTTCTTTGCATATTTCAATGTTTTTCACTTTCAGTCAACAGTACATATAGAGGCATCTTTTGTTTCTTTGTCTGTTTCCTTTGGCCGTGCAAGGTTAATGGTTTTGCTATGTAATCTCACCTATTGTTCATCTGATCAGGAATCTTCCTTTGTTTTGTCCAACCTGTGCATTGCTCAAAGGCTCTCACATTTCTAACCGCTCCCATTTTTGATGAAAGCTCATGGAAATGAAACATTAACTCTGTTCTGTCCCTACAAATGCTACCTGATCTGCTGAGCATTTCCAACATTTTCTGTTCTTTCATTTCTTCAGGCAACAAAAATACATATCTCTGGTACTGTTCTCATAAATCTTCTGCATTCTCTAAGGCCTTTAACTTTCTTCCCTTAAAAGGTTAATTATAGATTACAGATTATAATTATTAAAATAAATTCACTGACACTTCTCCCTGGATCAGACAGAACTACCAATTATCTCTGACCAATTTTTATAGATGCACCATAGAGAGCATTCTATCCAGGTGCATCATGGCTTAGTATGGCAACTGCTCTGCCCAGGACCGGAAAAAACTACAGAGAGTTGTGAACATAGCTGAGAACATCATGCAAGCCAACCTTCCATCTATTGACTCCATTTATACTTCTTGCTGACTCAGGATGGCAGCTAACATTATCAAAGACGCCTCCCTCCCCGGTTATAATCTCTTCCATCGGGCAGAAGATACAAAAGCTTAAACACACTAACAGAATCAAGAACAGCTTCTTCTCCACTGTTATCAGACTTCTGAATGGACCTTTCAAATTTTAAAATTTAAACGTTGATCTCTCCCTTAGTGCACTCTCTCTGCAGCCATAACATTGTATTCTTCTCTCTGTTCTATTGTCCTTATACAATTTGTGTAGTATGATCTGCCTGTACTGCACGCAAACATAGCTTTCACTGTACATTGCTCCATGTGACAATAATAAATCAAATCAAATCAAATACAACAGAGCTAAAAGTCAAATCTCTGCTGGGTATATATTGATCAAGGAGAGTTAAACTAAGGAACTTTGGACGTTATTAATTCTGGTGAAATAATAGCAATCTTCAGAAAGGAACAGAATTACCTCAAAGTTCTTTCACGATAATAAAATCTATAATTGCACATGACAGTTGTGCAGTGGCAATGTTGCTGGAGTAGCCATCTGAAGACCCAGGTTAATGTTCAAGGGACATGGGTTCAAATCGTATCATTACAGCTGGTAGAACTTCAAACTTAATGTAAAAATCTCAATAACACTGGTTTGTATTAATGACAGTTTTTAGAAATAATTTTGCAGAAATGAATCGTACAGTGAGAGCTGCAAAATTGACATTTGTCAACCAGCAATAGCTGTTACCTCTCTGATGTCTTCATTCCCCTCTTTAACATTCTCAGTTGTACCCACAACGAGCTCATGAATGCTGTCAATCTCTTTCTCCTGCCAAGGAAGAAGAAAGAAGTCACCATTTGTAATTATTACATGACAAAATATCACATGATGGCAATAATTTCCATTTCAGTAACATGCAATATTACAGCAGCCAGCAACGTTCAAACCTTCACATCGCTGTACAAGAACGTGACAAATCTAAAATTAATTATGATGTATCTGGTATTAAAATTACTGTGGTGCAGAGATATCATTTATTTTCAAGGATATAAAATGCCTATTATTTCAAAATATTTATTACACATTCATTGTAAATGCAATTTTTCATATGGGTTTCTATATATAAAAATGCAAATTTTGAAAGCAAGTTCAGGAACTAGCTGTTTTTATGGATTCAACAAAACCAGCAAGTGAGCAAAATATTGAAAAACAAAATCCATTATAAGCATCCTTAAAAATGCTCCAGTCATTTTATAGCAAAATTAATTGTACCAATGTTTTAAACTACAAGAAGGGTAAAGGTGAATTTTAATCAATATTAAGTTGATAAATCTATAAAAATGGCATGGAGCACAATAAATATATCCCCATTAGATGAAAGAAGACCCAGAATAACAATTTATGTCTGACAGCAGCTCTCCATCACTCAAAAATCTGATTTGAAAAACATCACTGCACAGCTAAAACCCTGGTTGTCAATTTTTTTTATTCCTGTTAAAATGCACTGTTGCATCTAAATTTTAAATGGTGCAATTTCAATTGTTTCCAACTGGAGTGAGAAATTAAATGTGAAGACCCCAGTTTCATTACATCACAACAAGTGCCTAGGAAATAAACATAACTAATAGCAATGAGTTGTTGTACAAGCATTACTTGGCTTCAAGCACATTTAAATTAATTCTGATTGACTTTACTTAATAGATGGTAAAGAAAAGATGTGATTGAATTTGATCAATGCATTCAAATTTAGTGAATTCACCTGTGTTGTCCAGAATAAATTAGTTTAGTGTGATAGTTATTACAACATAGTGTGAACCTTAACTCACCTGTTGAAGAACTTTGTCTGTAAAAATTTCTTGAAGCCTGGAGATTTCAACCACTTTTCCTTCAATTTGCCTATTTTTAGATTTAAAACAAAAGAGTTTATTTTGTGCTGAGTAAAAGGCAGCAACAGAAAACTCATTTATCTTTTGCTTGATTTGGGTTCAGGAGTTTGGGCTGATACATTTTGTTTTCATCTGAAATGAGTAACAAACAGATAATGACAATTTGGTGTTTTTAAAATAAGACATAATTCTTCTCCTGAAATCCCCATAACCAAAACAGATAATATTGTACCAAGTCTCTTTTATATTCTTACTGCATATCACAGTAAATAATTCTAATTGGATTCTCATTAAGTGTCACAATTGAGAGTGTATCCTATTTAAACAACAGACAGCCTCCTGTACTTTTTGATTTTATTTCTGATTTCCAGAATTTGCTGGTTTCCTGTTTAGATCTTTGAACAATGGAGTCAGAGGTTAAGCTTTTGTTTTAGTTGAAGTTATTTTCAGTACTGGAATAGCTTGGGCATTACAACTTCGA
Organism: Chiloscyllium plagiosum; assembly: GCF_004010195.1. NCBI lineage: Eukaryota > Metazoa > Chordata > Chondrichthyes > Orectolobiformes > Hemiscylliidae > Chiloscyllium > Chiloscyllium plagiosum. Next base: position 24,704,016 of record NC_057741.1, on the reverse strand, counting down.
AAATAAATCTTCTAAAACAATAACATGACAATATGTTTTAGCCCCAAACTCATGAGATTATAGTAGATTTTCACTTACTTTTTCCATTCAAAGCTTCCTGTGGATTTTCTAAATGCTACATTGACAGACACCTAAATCGGTATCTGCTGAAGATTAACACTATTTTCTTTGCATCCATACTAGGATTTCTTTTTAATCATTTATTTCCAGGTCGAACACTATGCTGGTAAATCCACATTCTTTCCCATCCCTATGTGCCCTCAATTAGTGGTGATGAAACTTGTTGACTCTAGCAGTGTTTGGGATGATGGTTTTTCCTGTCACACGCAACATCGATTGTTCTGCAAAGTTTTGATGGACTGAAGATAAACTACTAAATAAAGGTAAACTCTTTAGCTAGAGATGTAAAATTGGATTCAGACTGATCAAGCCTGTTTTGCAAAAGAGATTTTCATCACATCTCTGTTGGTTAGAATCAATCCATGTTCTCAGAGGTGAGAGAACAGAAAATCTATCTATGAAAACCTTGGTACTTTTCTGATGCTAAGATCTTACTTATCACTTCCCCAACCTCCTAGTTTTGAAGAAATGTTGATTTACTCTTTATCAATGCCCTGTTGCATCTTTTTGAGGTCTGTTTTATGAATGTTAATAATTCTAATTTTTGCTCATACATGAGTCCCTCTTCAACTGATCACAGCCAGAACAGCAACATGCAGCCTGAACAAATAGCTTTTGAATTCTGCAGTTCTCATTTAATATACTGGCAGCAATACTCTGGGACTGACAAAACAAATACCATAAACAAAGCTTCAGATCAGATCTAAGGGCAGAGTCTCAAAAATAATCACTTGCAAGCTGTCCAAAAATGCTGGCAGTGCATTCACACCGAGACTTCCATTCCAACTCACGGCACTAAGCCTTTCATCTTAGATTAAGTTATGCTACCTCTGACCTCTGAACAGTGCCCAAATTTAAAACAGCTGTTGTTCTTTTTAGGTAGAGAGAAGAATATAAAGTAAATAACTAAAATAGCTATTTCTCAGAAGGCACAAGAGACAGAAAATTGGAAATGTTCTGAAGCGATACTGGCTACCTTGAACACACAAAAATAGGCAATGAAAAAGGTCAAAGGCCTTCACGTCCACAATTGAGCCTCATCTACAATATCATGAATTCCAGACCATTTATTTATTTTCCTGAGGGAGGTAACTGAGAATATGCATGAGCTATTGGAAACCTGTGAAATTTCTCTTGAACCCCAAGGTAATATGGTAAAATTCCTAGTTATTAATCCAATATTAAAATACATGAAATTTGATGCAGGCCAGTATCATTCTGCTGGGATATCCATAGCTCTTGCTGCGCAGTGTTCATTTTATTCATTTAAAGTTAAAAATCACACAACACCAGGTTATAGTCCAACAGGTTTAATTGGAAGCACACTAGCTTTCGGAGCGACGCTCCTTCATCAGGTGATTGTGGAGGGCTCGATCGTAACACAGAATTTATAGCAAAAATTTACAGTGTGATGTAACTGAAATTATACATTGAAGAATTGATTGTCTGTTAAGCCTTTCATCTGTTAGAATACATTGATAGTTTCACTTCTTTCATGTGTAAATCCGAATCATTTTATTCATGGTAGCATGTGATTTTCTGATTCTGCACATGTCTTTCTGTCCGTTAATCCTCAGCAGATACAGATTTAGGTGTCTGTCAATGAGTCTATTGAATAGAAGTGTCATTGCTTTTGCAATGACACTTATATATCAAAGATCCACAACTAAGAGGAGAGATTCTTTTAATCTGTCTCAACTGAAACAGATTAATTTGTCTACTTCTGTTTGCTGGTTCTGCAGTAGAGGCCCCAAATTCACAAATTGTTGAAAATGGAGCAAAGTAGTGAGTATGGTCTAATGATGGGCCTATGCACATGGATCAGGAACCATGTTCAATTAGTCCCCCATGTCTAAATAATATGAGGTAAGTAGCAACCAGAATACACTAGCTCTTTATTGGCATGGGTGACTGGACAGGGGATGTCACTGATGTAAATTACAAGAGACCAGGGGCAGGGAATGCACTGCAACTGCTATTAGCTTTATTTAAACACCAGTTTAAAACATTGGAAGAGCTCCCTTTTGATCAGTTATAGCTTTGGAGATACTGGTGAAGGTTGGTAGGAGCTGAAACCTCACCCCTCTCCCTGTCTAGATGAAGAATCGCAGTTAGCCCCCTGGCAAAAGTGGATCAAAATGTCAGAGCAGACCACTGCCAGAAGCTTTGTTCGAAGGATGTGGATGCAATGCAGAAAAACGTTCAATGACCCCAAGAGGAACTTAAGGTATGATGCCTAATTCATATTCCACACTGCAAAGTGCGTTAGCCTGCAGAACTGTAACTTCAGTACTCACAACTATCCCCTCCCTATTTCTCACCAGTCTCCTCCAATTATTGCAGCACACTTCACTCTACCTCACTCTGCAGCTATTACATTACCATGCATCTGCTAGCCTCATCAACACTTCCATCACTGCTTCACACGATGGCTACCTTTCCACACACTATTAATCTACTCTGAAATGCATGTCACCAAAACATTTCAGCAGACAGATACTAACTCATTGTCTTCGGTCTTGCAAGGAAAATTGGCATTGAACATCAGGAAGCCACAGTAAGAGGCCAAGCATTCATATACATTCTGTCCACACTAAGAGACTATCACATACATTGCAGGCAGTGTGCATTTCAGGAATATGGTTTCTTCCAGAGGGATCTTAGCTAAATCACTCTTTCCCTTCTCAATAAAATTTCATCCTCACCTAACGTGCAAGAAAAAGACTGCAGCTTTTGCTGGTCACTCATCTCTTTCTGCTTAGCCTTGTCAGAGCAAAACTGCAACTTATATTCATTTCACACCTTTAATCTAAGGCACAAGCTGAGGAAAATTAGACACTGAGCCACATAGGTAGTATTAAGACAGATGGTCAAAAGCTTGATCAGAGGCTTTAAGGCCTGTAGGCACTATAAAAGAAGATTAGGGACAGGATACAAGAGCTCAGAGCTTAGGTGGCTGAAGGCATAATCTCTCGCGAATGGGGCATTAAAATGGGTGTGAATAAGAGGTATGAAATAGAAAACAGCAGATTTAAAAACAAATCAGAAAGATAGCAAGGGGCAAAGCCATGAAGAGACTTGAAACCAAGAATGAGAATTTTAAATCTGAGGCATTGTTTGACTGGGGGTCTAAGTAGATTATCAACCACAAGGGCATACATAAACGGGACTTGGTGCAAGAAACACAAGAGTTTTGACCTCAAGTTTTCAAAGGATAGAATGTGGATCACTCACTCATTTAGGCTGAGAGGCTGACAGCTGACTAAGTTCAGAATCTAGAGCAGAGACATCTTGATTGGGAAACTCTGAGTACAAGCATGCACTGGCAGACAGATAGGACTATTTAGTGTCTATACTATTTAAAATGCCCTGCATTGTTTATGGGACCAGCAAATGATGAGTTAAAACATTTTTTTGCTGAGCATGGGATATATCGTGCAAGGGAGCCTGAGGCAAGTATATCCCCACAGACAAGGAGAGTGATGGAATGTGAGAGTCATTCAGCCCTCCCTGAATAGTCTGGAATACGTTAAAATGGTCACTTGTATTTACAAGGAATGGGAAGGGTTTTTGAGAGCAATATAACTATGGCAATTGGATATTTGGAGAGAGTGAGGAGGGCTAAGTGCACCTTGCTGGGGTTACATTATTCTGCTGTCACTATGTATCTTTGTTTAAATAGGATTTAAAGATGTTATGCATGGAATGTAGAGATCAAAGTTTAGCATAGTATTGCAATGTTCACGAATCAGTTTATACCAGCTGGAATTGTGAAATATGGTATGTCAATGTAAACCTAATCCTACACTGTTACACACCAATGGGTTCAATACACACATTTATAAAAATATATTTTTATGATTTATGGTATTTAAAGTAACAAGAAAAATTTGAATGACTAAACAGTTCAACACCCAGGATAACACTGCAGGATAACCTCATACCCTGATGCAAAGAAGGGCATGTAAGACTTCTATACGTATAGAACGCTTGGCTATAAACCATAAATGTCAATGTAAATCCATGTCCAATTTATGTGGGGTCCTCATGCACAATATCCAAATTGCACAGTCAACCATGGATTGACTTGTCAGCACCATGAACGCTATATTCAGACCCACAATGTGGAGCCATTGACAGAAGCTCTGAAATCTTGGACAGAATCTTAGACTCGGCCGGGATCCAACATGTTCTTACAAACAATAACGATGATATGGCTTTTCAGCATGTTTGATCACTCCTAGTCAATCGTATCATACAGCACAGCAGAAGTACTGAATTGCAACAAGTGCTGTCTATAATCAGACTGACAGCATGCTTGCTCCCCATAACATTCTCAAGCAGTGTCCTTGTTGGCATGGTTGAGATAATGCAGTCTGCTGTCAAGAGTGTGATGATGGAAAAGCACAGCAGGTCAGGCAGCATCTGAGCAGCAGGAAAATCGACGTTTCAGGCAAAAGCTGATGAAGGGCTTTTGCCCAAAATGTCGATTTTCCTGCTCCCTGGATGCTGCCTAACCTGCTGTTCTTTTTTAGCACCACACTCTCGACTCTAATCTTTAGCATCTGCAGTCCTCACTTTCACATAATCCAGTCTGCTGCTAAGCTTTGTACAATCAGAGCTCAGAGGATCATTCCCTTCGTAAAGCCATTGGGAATGTTACTCAGTGAGTCTCAGCACCGGTACTAGGACATTAAACACAGGCATCTTGTCTTATGTTCAGGAGAAGCAACTGTCCAAAGAAGAGTGATGAATTATCTTGATGATCATCTTCTCTTGAATTTCATTTGTACTTCCTATTCTTAGTTCTGTAAGGATAACATCCATGAAGTTGAGTGGGGGCACTCAGTTGACAGTTGTGAAGACTAGGATAAGTGGAAAAGTACAGCTGTGGATACTTTTGGAAGGGACAGAATATTAATGAAAATCTCACATCAATGATTTGCTGCCTGAGAGTTCTCTCAGCACCGCATGCTGTTCCTTTGCAGCCTCAGTTTGCCATTCCCTTCTTTGCATTCTTCCCTAATTTCCTCCAATGGTTCCAACCATTGCCCCTGTTTGAAAGCAAAGCTGTGGAGCTCACACTTCATTGTATTAATTGTCATGAGTTGTTGCCTTCATAAAAATAGCAAAAACATTAGGGAAAACATTGTACACGTGAACATGCTAATTGGATGGTCCACATATAAAGTGACTGAATCAGTATAGATCATGACTTTATTATAGGATGTGAATTGCAATAAATATGTCCCCGAAACAGTACAAAAATCTGACAGGGAGGACTGTGTGTTGGCTTTTACAATTATTCAGATTCAGACTGAATATGATTCATAATCTATGTAAACATTTCTCTTCAAATATCCAAGGATTTAACAGCTCTGTCAACTTACAATGATTTTCACGAACAGTTGACTGAAGCATTAGTTATATTAAAGCCTGCATTAAGTCTGAATTGTTTCCTTTTTATGCTTTTCTGTCAAGAGAACCATATGATGTTAGAATTACCTTACTTCATCCACCAGGCTGTTCATCTCACTGACAAGGCGCTGGTTTTCCTGCTCAAACTGCCAGGAATAAAGTGTAGTATCAATTATCATGCAAAATATAAAACATATGAATATTCTTAACAAGTCCACCTATCTCAGGTTCACTTATAATAACTATCAACTTCAAAAAAGACAAACAAATCAATTTGTGACCACAGGTAGTTCACGCCGACAAAGATGATTATTTTGTTGACAACACTCACTATAGATGTCTGCATTTAACAGCCTTTCAATCATGTGCAATATGCTTTCTGCATATACAACAAATCAGGATACTGAGATCAGAGATGCACAAACACTGGAAGAATCAGTATGAATCACAAAGTTCTCAATTACTCATCTTCCTCTTCTTCCAATTAAGCAATTAATTTATATTTACCTATAAATAGAAGTTATGCATGCTTAAAGAAAAATAAATCAAACATAGGGCACATTCAGAATGGACAAATCACCAAGTTCAAAGGGACTGACAGATGAATGTAATTCAGTGTGATGGAAATGTATGGGACACTTTCCTACCGTGCTCAAGAACTCTCAAATAACAAGTGAGCTCTCCATCTTTCAGCAGCACACTACATCTTCTATTACTGTAGTCAGTTCAATTCATAACTTTAAGTCCATTTACTTATGAGAGGCATCGAGATGTACAGCATGGAAACAAAACCTTCGGTCCAACTCATCCATGCCAACCAGATATCCTAAATTAGTCTTCTCCCATTTGCCAGCATTCGGCCCATCCCTCTTAACCTCACCTATTCATGTATACTTCCAGATGCCTTTTAAATATTGCAATTGTACTAGCCTCTGTGCGAAAACACAAAAGTACTTTCCATTAAACAAATGCTAGAAACGAAAATAAGACAGAATAAACTGCTCATGCAAGTGAAGATGGCAGGATAAACTCTGTATATGGAGATACAAAAATGTATTTGGTAGGGCAAGTGCCTAAGAAACCGAATACATTTAAACCAATAATATGGAATGGTGACAGCTGGAATAGAATGGGACTATGTTCTGCTGCCTTTCAATGCTACCTCATACTCATAGAGCAAATGGCCATAAATGTTACTGCAACAAAAACAGACTTAGAGCAGTGATTGAAAATGTAACATTTATGCAGCATTTTCCAAAAGTTCAAATTCTCTTAAGCATTAAAATGCAGCTCCACTGAATAAAAGTCAATTATAATCTGTGGAGAAGCAAACAAGTTAATCAAATCAAATTGAAAGTCATTATTTTATTGTTTACAATCATCTCAATTCATTTCTATGGAATATTCATCCAAGGTACAGATGACTTACATTAGTTTCAAACTTATATACAAGAGGTTTTGTAAATGATCTGTTTCTTTCTTGTAAATTTTGGTAGAAAGAATAAAACAGCATATTAGATTAGATTCCCTACAGAGTGGAAACAAGCCCTTTGGCCCAACCAGTCCACACCGATCCTCCGAAGAATAACACACCCAGACCCATTTCCCTTTGACTACGCACTTAACACTATGGACAATTTAGCATGGCCAATTCACCTGACCTGCACATCTTTGGACTGTGGGAGGAAGCCAGAGCACCCGGAGGAAACCCATGCAGACACGGGCAGAAACTCCACACAGACAGTCACCCAAGGCTGAAATCGAACCTGGGACCCTAGTGCTGTGAGGCTGCAGTGCTAACCACTGAGCCACCGTGCCAATTTGAATGGGGAAAGGCTGTATATCTCTATTGTACAGGGGGATCTGGGTGCCTTGGTATTTGAATCACAATGCATTTATATGCACTTTTAGCAAGTCATTAGGAAGGCAAATGGAATGTTGGGTGTTTATTGCAAGGGAAGTTGGTATAAAAGTAGGGGTGTATTGCTTTGGTGTAAAAGGCCTTGGAATGCATCTCATTACTTGAGAGAAGATATCATTGCATTGGAAACAGTTCAAACAGATTTCACTTGACTGATTTTTGGTTTGAAAGGATTAATTTATGTGGAAAGGTAATGCAGTTGGGCTGATAATCATTGTATTTTAGAACAGTGAGAGATGATCTTATTGAAATGTATAACAATGTGTGGGAAGCTGGAGGGGTGGATGTTGAAAGAATGTTTCCCCTTCTGGGATGTCTAGAACTTGGGAACAAAGTTTAAAAATTTGGGCTTGCCTATTTATGACTTAGATGAGGAGAACACTTTTTCTTTAAGAGGGACATCAATCTGCAGAATTCTCTTTCCCAGAGAGCAGTAGAGCATGGGTCATTGAATATTTATCAAGAGTGAAGGATTATAGGGCGAACAGACAGGAAAAGGGAATCAAAGCTACAATCAGACCACCCATGATCTTACTGAATGACATAGCAAGCCCAAGGGCCCTGCTTCTAATCTGTATTATTTAGTGGCTACTAAATTTGGCCATATGAACAGTTGAAATTAGAGTTACCAACTCTTGTTCAGCACATTTCTGGAGGTTGAGTTGCATGGTCTTTCACCTCCAAGCATTCTCCATCCCCTCACTACTGCCACTGGTTGCCACATAGGCTGGTTCTCATGTGCACTGTTCTTCTTTAATCTAATTGCTTCCAGAGTTAGGGCATCACTGGCTAGACCACTGTTTATTGGCTTTCCTTATGTATCCTTGAAAAGGCTGTGATGAGCTGTCTTATGGAACTGCTGCAGTCTTTGTGGAATGCACACAGGCTGTTAGCAGGGAGTGTCAAGATTCTGTCCCAGCAATAGTGAAGGAACGGAGATATAGTTTCAAGTCAGGATACTGTGTGGTTTGGGAGGGAGTGGTGCTTCCATGCATCTACTGCATCTATTCTTCTAGGTGGTGCCGGCTGTAGGCTTGAAAGGTGCTGTCAAACAAGACTTGGTGAGTTGACACAGTGTAACTTGTGGCACAGCGTATCAATGTTGGAAGGAGTGAATGTTGAAGCTGGTGGATGGAATACAAATCGAGTAGGCTTCTATATCTTGGATGGTACGAACCTTGAGTGTTGTTACAGCTGCACTCATCCAGGCAAGTAGGTAGTATTCTTGACTTGGGCCTCGTAGATGGTGAACAGATTTTTGAGGAGACAAAAGACAAATTTCTTGCCATAGGATTCTCAGCCTCTGACCTGCTTTTGTAACAACAGTGTTTATATGGCTGTTTCAGTTCAGTTTCTGGTTAATGACGACCTCCAGGATGCTGACAGTGGGTAATTCAATGATTGCAACACTTGGAAGATTGTCTGTGTGGAGTTTGCCCATTCTCCCCATGTCTGTGTGGGTTTTCTCTGGGTTCTCTGGTTCCTGCCACAGTCCAAAGATGTGTAGGTTAGGTGAATTAGCCATGCTAAATTGCCCATAGTGTGCAGGGATGTGCATGTTAGGTGGATTAGCCATGGGAAAAGCAGGGGTAGGGTCTACGTGGGATCATCTTCAGAGGGTCCATGTGGACTTGATGGGCCAAATGGTCTGTTTCCACACTGTAGAGGTTTTATAAATGTCTAAGGGAGATGCTTAGGTTTGCTGTAGTTGGATATGGGGTTATTGCCTGGTATTTGTGCGAGATGAACGTAACTTCAGTCATAGCCTGAATGATGTCCACACCTCTGATAGTTCAGTTGGATAATCCTTGATTGAGAAACAGATAGCTCTTTTCTTTCATTACTAATATATCTAGAATTAATAAATGAAAATGTTCAAAGAAAACAAAATTAATAACATTTATTTTCTTCTGGATTGCTTGCACCTGTGATAGGGACAGTAGCTTGAAATGATTGGTAATCCCAGCTGCATTCATTGCAGCAAGGCAGAGTTTGAATGAATATCATCTCAATAATGTCAGATTTAAATGTCTTCACTTTGGAATAAATCCATAGATTAGGCATACGGTTAATTTGCAACTGCTAGCCAAATACAATAAAGACCAAATTGAAAGCTATTAGTGTGGATCATTTAAACTGCCAATAAACATTACAACTGTCAGTACTTCGCAATTGTACTCTTCAGGTATTGTTAGTATAAATATACAGAATAAATATAATGGAAGTGAGCCATCTGATTTATACCAGTTTTATGGTATACATTAGCCTCCTTCCAGCCTAGTTCACCCCTTGCTTAACCGCATAGCCTTCTATTACTTTCTCCCGTATATGTTTACCTAGTTGCACTCTATGTGATAGCAAGTTTCACATTCTAATCACTCTCTAGTTAAAGAGGGTTCTCCCAAGTTCTTTTCTGGATTTATTAGTAACCATCTTTAATTTATAATTCCTCAAGCGGAAATGTTTTCTGTATCAATCCAATCAAATCACTTCATAATCTTACATACTTTGAATAAGTCACCGTTAGTCCCCTCTCTTCTACAGAAAAAGTTCTAGTCTATTAAGTATATTTTTCAATAGTCCACCTCGTAATTATGGTTGCACAATGATCAACTATATCTGCCTATGATGCAAGCTGAAGGCGAGACGGCCCATACAGCTTGCCCATCCAATCCAACCAAGAAAACCCCCAAAATATGTTATCTTTATGCAAGAATAACATCAGAAAGACTTTGCTCCACAAAACACTCTCCATGTTGGCTTTCATTCATGTGTCATTTTGTTGTATCTCAGTCTCAGGTGTAGGTGCAGCCATTTGTAATTACAGAACTTCAGTATTTCTAAAGCTATTGAAGCTTTTCATCTTGCATTATCTGTCCTGATAAATGCAAGATGTAAAGGTGCAAGAGCATGTCTCTTTTTCAGCAATATTCTCAGGTTTTTATTATGCGTTTCTGCTATTGTGACATTTAAATGTCAACTATGCCTCTTCCTTTCAATGCCAGCACTCAGTGCTGAATTTGATCACCCTTCTTTGTATCTAATACACAAAACCCTCTTCAGATTTTAAAATTGGTACTGGGAGCTTAATCTAAAGTTAGAAGATGAGAGAAAGTTGCCATTTTAAATACCTCAGTTCTGGAGGAACAGATTGAATCAACAGCTGATAAGGAATTCTTAGATACTGGAAATGTGATTTATTAACAAGGAAACTGGCTAAGTGAGGCCTTGATCAGAATTTGGGGGAGGCTCAGTGGTCAGTACTGTTACCTCACAGCGCCAGGGACCCAGGTTTGATTCCCGCCCAGGCAACTGCTAGTGTGGAGTTTGCATATTCTCCCAGTGTCTGCGTGGGTTTCCTCTGGGTGCTCCGGTTTCCTCCCACAATTCAAAAGATGTGCAGGTCAGGTGAATTGGCCTTGTTAAATTTTCCATCGTGTTATGTGCATTAGTCAGGGTTAAATATAGGATAGGGGAATGGATCTGGGTGGGTTGCCCTTCGGAGGGTCGGTGTGTACTCGTTGGGCAGAAGGGCCTGTTTTCACACTGTAGGGAATCTAATCTAATCTAATACGAAATTATTCCCTCAGTTAAGGCCTGATATGGTGAAACAAATTTACATTTTTAAAAAAATTCATTCACAAGATGTGGATAAAATATTGTTAACATTTATTGCCCATCCTTAATTGCCATTGAGAAAGTGGCAGTGAGCTGCTTGAACTGCTGTAGTCTATGGCAGTAGGTACACCAATGGTGCTATAAGGAAAGAAACTGCAGGAGTTTGACTCAGCAACAGTGATATATTTTCAAGTCAGGAAAGTGTCGTCAGTGCAGAGAATGAATGCTGATAGTGTTAGATGGACTGTCAGTCATGGAATGCTTTTATATATGAGTTAACATCAGTGTTGACTTTGCTTGGAAATGGCACTTTAGCTTATGGGTCAATAAGTGGTGGATTAAGTCCCAGTCTCAAGACTTGAGTACATATTGCACATAGTCAAATCAATACTTCAGGCAGCACTAAAGAAGAGTTGCAGTGTCAAAGTTGCTGTTCTTCAGATGAGGCATTAATTTTAGGTACATTTTTCTGTCTCTAATAACTTCAAGGCACTATTTGAAAAACAGCAGAGCAGTTCTCCTGATGTACTCGCGAATATGGTAGATGCTGAAAATTGGTGAGGAAAACTGAGAAAGCTGGGTCAATCAACAAGTCTGATAGCACTTGTGGAGAAAGAAAGAGTTAAAGCTACCTTTCATCAGAAGTAATGGAAGGGTTAGAGCTGAATCTGTTTCTCTCTTCACAAATACTAATCTTATCTCCTGAGCACATCCAGAGATTTTCTAGTTCTACAATAAAGAAAAACAAAGAGATGGATACGCTGAAAGGATTGTGAAGGTTAAACCTCTTTGGAAGAATGAGAACTGTAAATCGATGTCAAAAGTCTTTGTTACTGGAGTCATTAAAATGCAGAAAAGTTATGATATAAATTAGCATTTGCTGCTGAGAAAGCAACCATCTGGCATCTTCCTGGGATCACAGACTGTAACTGAAATAATAACTGGTGAGCAAGTTAACATTATCCCAATTAACTGCACTGAAGGATGAAACTTACCATTTGAATTTCTTCTGGTGAAAGTTCATCTTCCTTTGAGTCCTCCCAAAAACCCAAATTTTCATGTACTTCTGGAAAACTTTTATCTGTGAAAGATCATTTTAATATTGATATTGATATGCAATCTCATCACAGATGTCCTCAAAAAAATTGAAGTAGAACTTGAATAAATACAGAAGGGGAAACAAACAGAAGGACATGCTATCAGGATGAGATGAATTAAGCTGGAAGAAAGCTTATTTGGAGCATAAATATTATTACTGACATCTTGCCTGAATGGCATGTCCTGTGCTATAAGTTGTACATAATTCTACATTATCTCTGCAAACGGCATTCCATTTAGTAAGTCTTTCAAACAAGTGCTTCATAAATATTCAAGCAACTGTTTAGTGCACTTCAATTATTCACAATTAATAAAATTAGAAATCCTAGCAACTGGATTTTATGGGCCACTCATGGACAGGGAAGTGAGCAGGCACACCTTTAAAATCGTGTTAATGTAAAATATCACAGAATCACAGAATTCTGGAGAAACTCAGCAGATCTGACAGCATCTGTGGAGAGAGAAACAGCGTTAACATTTTGAGTCTGATATGACTCTTCTTCAGAACCGAGTTTCTCCAGCATTCTGTGTTTGCCGCTGCAATATTGGGTGGCTTGTCATCCACAGCATCCTTACTGCCAGTCCCGTCAAGATTTTAGAAATGGCAGGGCAAGTGTTACAAGTGCTACTCATCGATTCACCAATTGACGTCCTTAATTGGACAATTAATGCCAACCTAAAGGTCTCACATGCCACCACTCTGATTTAACGAATAGAGGGAGAGGCCTGTACACAATGTACAGCCTGGCAAAACAAGGAGTTCACAATCATAAGGTACTCAAAAAAAAAACAGAAGATTGCTTAATCACCAGCTACTAGAAGGATCCCCACGTAATTTACCTCGAGAAGGAATATGGAGGAGAAATAATATAAATTTTGGAAGGCTTTGATGTATTTTTTGGGTTGTGGGAAGTAAAGATTACAACTGAGTTTATAATCAAGCGCGGGGCCATGATTGTATACTGGTTAGTATTCTGTGTTGTGGCCTCAGCAACCTTGGTTTGAATCAGTCACGGAAGTGATCGTTCACTGCATATTATTTCCTGTGACATTTGCTACAGAAATGAGGGAAAATATCAATCATCTAGGTACATCTAGACTCAAAATGTTAACTTGCTTGCTCTCCATGGATGCTGTCTGACCCGTTGTGATCTTTTGCATTTATTATTTTCATTAACAGGCCACTGATTTCTTCAAATCTGTGATACTTCTTTCCTTGTACTAAATCTATCCAGCGAAAACCAAAGTTTATCATAACCTAGTCACTTTCTGATGTACCTTGTTTTCCACTTCCAATCTACTCAGTGGTAGGTCTTTACTGCTTTAAAATCAATACAATCTGATCATGTTGGCCTACTGACTACATTTTGCTTGCCAACCTGACATCTTGAACTAGTCCATGTTTCCAAATAAACCTGTTGGACTATAACCTGATGTTGTGTGATTTTTAACTTTGTCCACCCCAGTCCAACACTGACACCTCTAAGTCATAGTCCATTCCAAGACTTGTTTAATTTATTTCACTGGGATAAAATATTACTTGAACAGAGAACAAAATATTCTAAAATTAGTAACTGCTTTCACCAAAGATCATGAAATTGGTCGGGAAAAAAAAAGTGTAACCTCTGTACCAGTGCTATTAACAGCAAATACATCTGAATCAGTCATCTAGAACTTTATGATTATGAGGATGTGTTATCTGGCATCTTAATTTAGAATATAATTAACTAGACTATATCAATGTTTTGGAGTTTTTGGAAAGACACTTTGCAAAGCAAAGGAAGTAAGGAAAAGTATTGCATTTGCAAAGAACATGAGCTGCTCAAATAAAGTCACTGACTCGACAATACATTGAGAGAGGTTACATGATCTTATTTGTTACTTAAACAACCTGGCTGACTTATTTCTGATTCTGAACCACATACGGTCTGAGATATATGCACCTGCAAACATCATTTCCCTATTAAATTCAAACTTTGTTGTGACCACTGGATGAATGGAACAAGAAACAGAATTAGTACACCTGTCCTAACTTGATTATAACTGCATTTTAGGATTGACGTCATGCCAGATAGCTCTGAATTCCAGAATACTACATCAGTCTCAGGGAATAATGTCGCAGGACTAATAATTCAGAGGCCCAGCCTCATGCTCTTGGGGAGTAGGTTCAATTCCACCATATCATCTGGAGTTTGAAGTTAATTAATAAATCTGGAATATGAAGCTAGTCTCAATGATGGTGACCATTAACCTACAATCGATGTAAAAACCTACAGATTCTAGATCCACAGCAATATAGTTGACTCTTAACTGCCTTCTGAAATGACTGAGAATGCTACATAGTTGAACACAATGAGGGATAAGTAATAACTACTGATCTTGAAAACGATGCCTACATCCTATTAAAGATTAAAACAAAATTAGCTGGATAAAGGGGTATGAGATGCTTTATTTTTCTCTGATGCGAATTATCAATATACTCAAATGAAATTCCATGATGATGATAAAATGTTGCCTATCAAGCGATGGAATTGTAGTAGGATGTTTACTTTGCCACCATTGACATAGATTAGCTAAAATAAATTGTTAACATTGCACCTCCTATATTATCTGGCTAACTTCAAAAAATCAAGAATATTTACTAAACTAAGGAAAATTTATCTCATTCAAACACGTTGCATTCATCCACATGATCTTTTTTTTAGTTTTAAGTAAATTTAAATTACTCACATCTATTCCTTATTTTTAATGATAGAATTGTCTACTCAGATTATTCGCAAATTAATTGCGCAAATGAGAACTAAGTAGCAAACGAATGTTATCTTTGTGGATTTAAAACTAAACTCTACACATTGTATAGATGGTGACATTCGTCTTTCTAATTCCCTACTTAGTACTGCACTGTATAATACAAACCTTTAAATGCTGTAAACTATGTAAATCAACAAGATAACACTTATGATTCTATTTGTTTTAGATATGTTGTAGTTATAAATTCAGTCCTCTGGTACTTGGAGCTTCTAATGTACGTTCGTGTCCATATTTTACCAATAACTATTTATACATTGCATCGCTGAATAGGAAAATGGCAAGGCCTTGGCTTTCCAATAATCACAAACTACAGCATGCAATTCACAATATTTAATGTTACAAACCATTGCTTTCATCTTTTGCGACTAGCTCCTCTGAATTTTCTGGCTTGACAGGAGGAATATTCTCTGGAGATGGTACTAATGTCTTGTTGCTATGTTGTTCAGGTTCAAGTCTTGACCTATGAAAAATAAATCTGTCAGAACAGTGTGCAACAACGGATTAGATTTACTCAATCCTATATTTCCTGATTCACAAGCTCATAACTTGAATTTAAAATGGCTTCTGAGGATCAGAAATAAAATAATATTAATTTTTCACAATTAGACAAATTTTATCAATCATGCAACCTTACATATTCCTTTACCTCAGATGTTATCTTCATTTCTTATAATGTTATAGAACAAGATATCAAAAGAGCATTATTAATAATCTCTATGGCTCTGCCTGAAACTACTGTAGCAAGTGAGCCGTTAGTGTCGTCACAAAGTTTTGTACTTATGATTATTATTTCATCTAATTTGATTCTTCTGTTCATGTTCCATTTCCATATTACTCTTTTTAGCCACTTGCAAATAAAATTCTTGCTTCAATAGACTTTATGACATCTTTTTCAGCTATTACTTTCATTGGTTTGCTTGATTGCACAAAATATTTATTCTCTGCACTTCTTTTAAGACCATAAGAAATAGGAACAGGAGTGAACCGTTTGCCCATCGAGCCTACTCCGCCATTCAATAGGATCTCGGCTGATCCAACATACTTCACATGCACTTTCCTGTGTTTTCACCGTAACCCTCAATTCCCCTACTGATCAAGAATCTTTCTATTTTAGCCTCAAATCTACACAAGGACTCCACCCCCACAGGTCTCTATGGGATGGAGTTCCAAAGAGAACTGAGAGAAGAAACTCCCCCTTATCTATGTCTTAAATTGGCAGCCCTTCATTCTTAGACTATGCCCTAGAGTCTCCCATGAGGGGAAACATCCTTTCATTATTTACCCTGTCAAGTCCCTTAAGAATCCTACACAACCTCTTGTTTGTCTGAATATCCTAGTTCAGTGTGTTATATCAATATTGCATGTGGAGCTAAGTATTCAGTTAAAACTTGATCTTGACCACAATAACTGCTCCAAAACTTCATAAACACACTGGGCTAAAATTTACACAGGAGATGATTCGCCATCACCCCTCTTCCATTCCTAGAAGGTTAGCTGTAAGATGCGCTGCAAATGAGTGACATTGTCTAATTATTGGACTTGCACATTCACTTGGAAGGAAGTCCTGAGCTTGGAAGCTACTGACCAAGTGAACAGAGGAACAGGTGTAGTCCATTCCAGTGTCAGACTTAAGCAAGATGCACAGCCAGGACTGAAGAATGAGGCTCGAGGAAGATCATAGCAAAGAGGTACATCCTAAGGATTTAGAGAAGGGAGGAATAGTGGAGCCTAAGGAGCCAGGAGAGTGCACTGGTGGCCCGGGGGTATAGACGGAAGCACGTACATCTTTGGAGGAGGTGTGCTTCTGATGTATGCCCAATTAGGTTCATCCCTTCCTTCTTGTCTTTGTTCATACAGGCATTTAAACAGCCTGCTGCCTAATTATAATACTTAAATGACAAAACCCCTCTTGGCCTAAGTAGTGGGGGCCACACATCTCCAATAGCTATCCTAACTCTGTTGGAATTGAAGTTGCAGGTGTGCTGATTCGGATGTAGGTTTTTTTTGGGGGGGCGGTGGGGAAGAATCAATGTTAGATTTAAACAATTTCCATATTTCATCTTATGTAAACTCAGCCATCTTTCATGAGGTTTAAAATTTGTATAATCGCTATTATAAACTAGACAACCTCAGATGAAGCTGTACAGGCTGAATAGCAGTCCTCTAAAGATGCTGTCTTGCTGGTCAAAAATACAAGGAATAATCTAAATGTTCCCTCCCCTACTCCATGTCAAGTAACAGTTAGTATAGTCTCTATTCAATGTTCAGGCAACAAAATGAGAGGGAACTTGTCACATAAGAATTCCCTGCCAGGAGATTGAAATTTGCACTCAAATACTGAGCTTTCGCAAAGCGTGACTTTCATTGCATTACATGACTGATGGCAAATGATAAAGGGAAAACCAACGATAATGGTAGAACAGAGACAATATGACATTATGATACCCTAATGAGGGTCAATTTCAGTCAATATATAGCTTTCCAATTTGCAAACTGCCCTCTGAAGATCAAACTGAGCATGATTTTACGTTACTTACAATCTTTTCTTATCCACGACTCGCTTGACTCGAATAGCCCTTTGTTCAGAGTACACTTTACACACATCTGTATGATTACAAAGATGAAAGTATATTAAATCTGAACATAAAGGAAATTAATTTAAATAGCAAATTTTTGGGGGTAAATTTACAGCATCCAACAACTAAACATTCTATACTTAATGATGGACTCAAATCGTAAAGAGATGAACAGCTTATTGCTTTTTAGACATTCTAAAAAATATAGTGGACAGGCTAACTATCACTTTCCAATATTCCTTAGATTTGGAAATAATCCCATCAGATTGGAAGTCAGCAACTGCAAATGAAGAAGAAGAAGAAGAAAAATAGGAATCAACACACCAGTTAGCCTAACAGTGTTTGATGGGAAAATGCTAAAATGTACTATTAAATAAGTCTTAACATTGCATTTAGAAAAGTACTGAATAATTAGAATACACCAACATGATTTTACTAAAAGGAAACCATGTTCGATAAATTCATTGAAGTTTATTTTTGAGGATGTACCTTGTAAGGTAGATAAAGTGAAGCAGTAGATACAGTGTGCCAGGATTTCTAAAAAGGCATTCAGTAGGTTGCCACACAAGCTTAATGAACAACATGACGGCTCATGACTAGGAGTAATATATTAGCAGGGACAGAGGACTGGTTAACAGATAACAAGCATGAACAGGCATAAATAAGGCAGGTAGTGAATACAGGAGCACAGAAGTCAGTGCAGGGTAGTCAGCTATTTACATTCTACATTGATTACTTAGATGAAGAGACAGAGTAATGTATGTATGTTTGCAGATGATATAAAGCTAGGTGGAAAGGTAAGCTGTGTGGAGGACCATTGACGCTGCAAAAAGATACAATTTGGTTAAGTGAGTTATATAACAAGATGGCTGATGGATAATTAAGTGTGAAGTTATTTACTTTGGTCACAAGAATAATTTTTTTTAAGAAGGTGTGAAACTTGTACTGATAAACAAAGAGATTTGAATGTGCTTGTGCTTAAGATACACAGAAGGTTAATAGGCAGGTACAGCAAGCAACTCAAAAGACAAATGGCATGCTAGCCTTACTACAAGGTGACTGATCTACAGGAATAAAAAATGTCTTCTTACAACTGTACAGGGTTTTGGTAAGACCACATCTGTAGTAGTGAGTGCAGTTTTGGTCTCCACACTCAGGATATTGCATTCGAGGCAGTACAGTTATGGTTCACTTAATTAAACCTAAGATGATCAGACATAGCTGAGCAAATTTAGAGACTTAGAAAAATGAAAGGTGATCTCATTGAAATGTATAAGATTTTTAAAGGGCTTGACAGTTTGGATGCTAGGAGATTATATCTTGTGTTATTATGTTTATCAATGCAAGCAAGAACAGAACATTAAAATCCGGAACATAATTATTTTTCTGGAACCAAAAACTGTTTCCCAACTCGATCTAGCTTAGTTTTGTCAGATGAGTGGTTGAACCAGACAGATTTCCCCCACCACTTCTCCACTGTCAGCCACCAGATCGTTGTGTATATGAGAATAGCCCAGAGCTGCTAGACTCCAACTTGCAGCCCTCATCAGTGCCTGGTCTTCCTCTATAATTCCTATAAGCAAAATAAAAATTTGCTACTTTGCAGGACAAAGTGACAGGGTTCGAAATAAATAAAGAAATTAGTGTCATTATTCATCATGAAAAGTTTGATCTTTTCCAATTTTTTAATTGGTTGGCTCATCTGTTTATTCAGTTCAACACATAGTTATGCAAGGAGAGGGGGAAATGTTACATATTTATATAGGGTGAGAGTTTGGGAAGTATTATGGTCTGTATTCAAACAGAGAAGCATTTTGCTTATCCTGCTTGGGTCAATTATGTCTAAATGCAATTTATAATCATTGATTAGAGCTTAATATTCATTTTTGGAAAGAAAGTTAAAATTGTTACTGTGCATTCTGAATGGTTAGGCCATGCTGGTGAACAGATGCTTATTCGTAAAATCTAATCTTATGATTAAAGGAATCTCAAGCCCAATTCCATCTGGATAAACTGCTTCTTTTATGTCAAAAGATTGAAGTTCGATCCATTACAACTGAAGTACATTCAATGTACTACACTAAATCTGGTAAAACAACTGCATGACATTCCTTCCATGGAAACTGCTGATTTAAGGAGTTAAAAAATTTATTTAGTATTTTAAAATCATTTACGAGGAGAGGTATGGGTTTGCAATGCAAACATAATCAGATGTTATAATCAAATCAAAGGACAAAGATAATTTTTGAAAATGTTTGGAAGAGTACTCGTTTCCACTAAACATTGGAGTAGCTTTAAAACAATGGCATTGGTTTGTGACTTTGACTGCTATTTGGTCAATCCTGAGATGTTGGCTCATATCCCTCCAGACATTTCTTATTCATGTCCTTATCTAAATGTTTTATAAACATTTTAGCTATACTTGCATCCACCACTTCCTCTGGAAGTTCATTCCGTACATAAACCACTAGCTGTGTTAAAAAAATGCCTTTCTTATCTTTTTAAAATTTTTCTCCTCTTACCTTAAAAATACACCCGCCTGGTCGTGAAATCCCGCACGCTAGGGAAAAGACACCTGCCATTCACCTCATCTATACCCTTACGATTTTATAGACCTCCATAAGATCACTCCTTGACCGCCTACGCTCCAGAGAAAAATAAATGTCGCAGCCTATCCAGCCTCTCCTTATAACTGGAACCCTCCATTCGCGCCAACACAGGCAGGTGGGACTCGTTTAGTTTGGGATTATGGTCAGCATAGACCGGTTGGACCAAAGGGTCTGTTTCTATGCTGTATGACTCTATGACTCTAATTACTGTACCGCAGACCATGTACTGGCAGAGGAGGTTTGTGGAGAAAGAAGAATAAGAATAGCGATGCATTCAAAGGAGATTGGAAAAGATAGCAAATGGGTGCTTAGGACCCTGCCCAACGTTGCAAAATTCTGAAGGTGTGCAAATAGACACAGGAGACTGCCAAATTTGTCAAGTTTTCAATGGAGCTGAAAGCACTTTTGCAAATATTCAGTTCTGATCTTTCATTTTAGGATTTGCACAAGGAGCTTCCACATCTTACTGTTTCATAAGAAGGTTTATATCCAAAGGGATGCATTTCGCCTTTTCCAAACAGGAAGACACAGGCAATTTCCATCTAAAAAAAATCAGAGATGATGCAATACTAGGATTACATCTATTGAAATCCTTTGTCAGGGTTAACTTCAAAAGGTATCAGGGTTTGATCTTCAGGAGTACATCCCTAAAATACCAGGACTGAGAAACATGTAGAAGGTACTGTGAAAGTAAGAATCCAAATTCATATTAAAGCTTTTGCGAAAAGTCTCTCAGGCCCAGTTTATTTCTGAATGTTAGTTATTTTTATACTGGCATGTTCTATGTATAATGGTAACATTGTTATTTTAAGTATTTTTATTTCTAAATAAATTTTTTTTGTACTTTAAAAGTTAAGCTACATCTCAAACTGCTTACTGTAACATTTCTGAAAGTCCAGGAAATCACAAGTCGCTCATGATATATCCAATATCCCAAAGACAATGACGTGGATTTGAGTTTGCTCCCATGGGTTTACTACATCAGTAGATATTGCATGTATAAAGTTAGACTCCAGCTAGTAAGAAGAAAGAACTTTCTTCATAGGATTAGCCTTTGATGTTGCACATGAAAGAAAAGATCCAAGTTAAAAAAATAAAAACCCTTTCTATTTAAGACTTTTATGACTATCTTTTCTGCATAGTTTGACTGCAACTTTGCCAGTCTGTTTAGGCTTACATTAGCTTGTGTTCAGTACTCTCAGGCATTGCTCTCTAGCCAGACTCTGTTGTTGACTAATTTGTGTCCATGAGTTCTTGGATTCACTGTCAGAATAAAACTGATTAAGTGAAATGTACAATCATAATCCTTTGCAAGCAGTTTAACATAGTAATACATTATATAACCAATTTTAAAATCAATGGTTCTTAAAACCATGAAACATTTCCCACACCCCTGATTAAAACAAATTAAAGTTACTTTTCAGGTAAGCTTCAAGCAAGTCCAATACACCTTCCCTGTGTTCCTTCACTTGGGGAGAAATCACATTCTTCATGGCTGGAATGGAAGCAACAAGTCTTTAGTGCAAATATACTTCATAATTTTTCTGTTACGTTAAGTAAATAATAATCCAAAGGAGTAATTAAAAACTGAAAGAACTATGGATGCTGTAAATCAGAAACAAAAAAAAAAGCAGTTGCTGGAAAAGCTCAGCAGGTCTGGCAGCATCTGTGAAGAGAAATCAAATTTAATGTTTCAGGTCCGGTGACCCTTCCTCAGAACTGATGAACTAATTACCTCATTGAAAAACCTAGCAATTAGTTGAAGAGATAGTTAATTGGAAGCGTTAGAAACCCCTAAATCATACATTTTATCCATGAAGGTTCTAATAGAAGTCTGACACAATTTCCCTTAATAAATTATATCAACTCATAAATCATACTTGATCATCTATAATGACAAAGCCAATTTACTTTATAGATACGGGAGAGAAAAAAATAGTTTTAAATGGTTGGGTGGTCAAGGAGAGGAGGACTAAGTAAAGCTACGGTTCAGTGGGTATTGTTGGAACTGACGGAATTAGACTTAGGTGATCTCAACACTAATGAAGTGACACTATTAACAGGATGTGGTTACCCTCTCCCTGGAGGTGATGAGCAAGGTGGCAAAAAAAATAATGAGGGGTATAGACAGAGTTAATAGTAGTTGTCTTTTTCCTAGGATGGGGATTTCAAGACTAGGGGGGCTTATTATTAAGATGAGAGGAGACAGATTTAAAAAAGACATGATGTGATTTTTTTTTTCCGAGGGTGGTTCATGTGTGAAATGAACTTCCTGAGGAAGTGGTGCACGTGGGTACAATTACAAAGTTTAAAGACATTTGGATAAGTACATGAATAGGAAAAGTTTGAAGGGAAATGGGCCAGGAGCAGGTAAGTGGGACTTGTTAGTTTGGGATTATATTTGATGTGGACTGGTTGGACAGAAGGATCTGTTTCCATGCTGGATGACTCTATGGCTCTACATTAGCAAACAATTGGGCAAGTTGGCGCTGGAAAGATACTTGCTCTCTCAGCAATTAAATGCTGAGTGAGAAGATCCAATAGCAACCTTTTCATCAACAATTAAGGCCCTTAAGTAAGCAAGTAGCACCCAGTCAGCTCTTAAGTGGCTGAGAGGAGTTTGATGTGGCAAATGGTGAGAGCTGGGAGTCAGCTGTTCCTGAAGACGAAGCAATAAATCTTGGCTGTGGACTGTTTTCTATTCTGGTGCGATCAATCTCAATGACAACAGATGTCTGTTCAGATTTCAACCTTAGTATGGAGAAGACTGATAACACAAATCCTTCAGACTGAGAATAGATTCTGAGCCTGAATAAAACTCACAAAAGGCTGATTTCCAGCATGGTGGCAACCTCAGTTCAAAGATAGCTATGATGACAAATAGAAAAGGGGCAGGTGATACTTTCTTGATGCTAGGAACAGTATAATGCTGGTCATTAAGATAGATTTTAGTCTGCATTTAAGGTTACAGCAGTGATATGCAAATACAGAGGGCAAAGACTAGGAAAATCTTAGAAAAATTGAGTTGGATTTATTCACATGGATTGTGGTTTCCCTTTTACATCTGTTCTTTTTATTTTCAATTTTAATTCTCATTTCCCCTGAACCCATTCTCAACTTCTCCCATACCAAACTATCAATTAAATAACAATCAGAACTTGTTCTTGAGCTTCTACGGCTGCCACTTTAGAGACAGAAGCCAAGAATGACATTGGAACATATGTCTGACATGAAAATATGCTGCTTGAACATAAGAAATCCTTTAAGCTGTTTCTTTCACAACCTTCAACACTCTGCCCTGCTATACATTCTGCCTCATATACCTCCGTATACAAGGGAAAACCCTGCAAAGTTCTTTCATCCCCTTCACACATCCTCCTAAATATATTTTATAGGAAGCCAATAAAACTAATAATCTATAATAAACCAACCATTCACACTGTTTTTTAATGTTTCCGAAAACAAGGTCTCAATCACAACTGCACCTTCACAGGAGTTAAACTGCTTGACAAAATTCTTTTTAAAAAAAGCTTCACATTCACATGCTTTTGTCTTTACCTTCTGCCCTCAGCTGATGGATGGCATCAGAGCACGTGCGCATGAAAACCTGGGCATCCTGATCAATCTGGTCACGTTCCATGTCTGTCATACGGGAATATTCTGACATTACAAAACTGGGAAAAGAAGAAAACAAGTAATTTTACAAGTTTAAAAAGTGGGAGTAAATAAAAGTAAAATGTTGGTCAGCCCTTAACACAACAGGTATCATCTGAGGAAAGAAAGGAGGAGGCAAGGTTTAATGTCCTCCTCTCCACTGACACCATCTGCTTTGCTGATGGCTTCCAGCATTTTCTTCTGTTTTCATTTCAGATTTCCCAAATCAGCCATTCAGCCCAAAAGGTCTGCTCCACCATTCAATCATGGCTGGTAGGTTTCTCAATCCCATTCTCCCGCTTTCTCCCCGTAACCCTTGATCTCTTTTACAATCAAGAACCTATCTATCTCAGTCTTGAACATACTCAATGACCTGGCCTCCACAGCCTTCTGTGGCAGTGAATTCCATAGATTCACCATTCTCTGACTGAATACGTTTCTCCTTATCTCCACTCTAAAGGTCTTCCCTTTACTCTAATGCTGTGCACTTGGATCCTAGCCTCTCCTGCCAATGGAAACATCTTCCCAACATCGACTCTGTACAGGCCATTCAGTATTCTGTAAGTTTCAATTAGATCCCCCTTCATCCTTCTAAACTTCATCGAATATAGATCCAGTGTCCTCAAATATTCCTCATATGTGAATCTCGACTGATTACGTTCCAGGGCCAGTACATCCTTCCTGGGATATGGGGCCCAAAACTGCGAACAATACTCCAAACGTGGCCTGACCTGAGCCTTACAGAACCTCAGAAATAAATCCCTGCTTTAATGTTCAAGTCCTCTCGAAATACATGCCATCATTCCATTTGCCTTCCTACTGACTCAAAGTTGAGAGAATCCTGGACTAGAACTCCCAATTCTCTTTGCATTTCAGACTTCTGAATTTCCTTCCAGTTAGAAAATAAAGTTCTATGACTTTTGTTTTAAATGATGCTTACACTAGTGTTCCGATACTAAGATAGAAGAGAAAACTGGAGAAAAGTGAAAGATTCCAACTGGAACATCATTTTGTGTATCAGCCCTGGTTCAATCAGTAAAACCCTTGCCTCTTACTCAGAAGATTGAGGGTTCAGGTCCAGTCCAGGATTTGAGCACCAAACAAATATAAATCCATTCAATAGTGCAATACTGAAGGAATGCTACACTGGTCGAAACACTATCTTTCATGTCCCTGACCACGAACACATTTAAAAGATCCCATGGCATTATTGAGAAAAACATGCAGGAAATCCTTGATGTCTTGGCCGATATTTATTTGTCAACCAATATCACAACAGATCATGCGGTCATTATCATAATGTAGTTTTGGAGGTTGCTGTTTGCTAACGAACAACATGTATGATGCGCTTTATTGACTGTAAATCACTTTTGGCATATCTGCTGGTCGTGCAAGGTGCTGTATAAATGCAAATCTTTCTTTTGTTTTAGACTCACTATACTTGCTAAGTGACTTACTGTGTATTCCCAGCAAATATCTTTCTGTTTCTCCCCTTAAGTTAAAATAGGATTAATAGCAACACTATCATTTGGTTTAGAATATAGGTATCGTGTTTAACATTTCAAAGATGGGTAAACTGTTGGGTCATATGAGCAAAGCAGAATAAGGAACCTATTGTACAGCATAATTGTTCAAACATGGCGAATTATAACAAAAAAGGAGAAAGTGAGGACTGCAGATCCTGGAGATCAGAGCTGAAAATGTGTTGCGGGAAAAGCACAGCAGGTCAGGCAGCATCCAAGGAGCAGGAGAATCGACATTTCGGGCATGAGCCCTTCTTCAGGAATGAGGAAAGTGTGTCCAGCAGGCTAAGATAAAAGGTAGGGAGGAGGGACTTGGGGGAGGAGCGTTGGAAATGCGATAGGTGGAAGGAGATCAAGGTG
>NC_057741.1:24670494-24676994 GCF_004010195.1 Chiloscyllium plagiosum | reverse complement strand
CACACTTTCCTCATTCCTGAAGAAGGGCTCATGCCCGAAACGTTGATTCTCCTGCTCCTTGGATGCTGCCTGACCTGCTGCGCTTTTCCAGCAACACATTTTCAGCTCTAATTATAACAAAAGTCAACATTTGTTTATTAATCTTAACCTTTAGTTACCCAATGAAAACTATTAAACAACCTGCTACGAGAGGTAATGCAATAAAAGAAATTTGATTTTTGTCTAAAATAAGTTTTGCATTTGCAACCTTGTAATGAAAGAGCATTTTGCCAAGGAATGATTTTAAATAACTTCAAGAAAGATTGAACAAATTTCTGATTAAATCAGATAACCTAAATACAAGTTTCAATTAGTTCAAAAATGATTGCATCTGATCTCCAGTTTTGAGAAAAAAGTTAAAAACTGTGCTTTTCCAAAATAACATTACACATGATAGTTACCCAATTACACAAATGGTTTATGTGAATCCAGTTAGTCCTGTTGCTCTTCATTGGGCGGCACGGTGGCACAGTGGTTAGCACTGCTGCCTCACAGCGCCAGAGACCTGGGTTCAATTCCCGCCTCAGGCGACTGACTGTGTGGAGTTTGCACGTTCTCCCCGTGTCTGTGTGGGTTTCCTCCGGGTGCTCCGGTTTCCTCCCACAGTCCAAAGATGTGCAGGTCAGGTGAATTGGCCATGTTAAATTGCCCGTAGTGTTAGGTAAGGGGTACATGTAGGAGTATGGGTGGGTTGCGCTTCGGCGGGGCGGTGTGGACTTGTTGGGCCGAAGGGCCTGTTTCCACACTGTAAGTAATCTAATCTAATCTAAAAAAAAAAAATTGGTGCTTTAATTCAATGTTCTGGTCATTCTCTCTCCTTTGCAAAGTCACCTCTTGTGCCTTTTATCCTCTCAACCACTTTCTCTCTATATAATCTCTACAAGGTGTGTGTCCATACCCTTCATGGCTTCTTTTCCTCAGAACCTGTCCCTCCACATCCCTTTTTCAAAAATAACTCTTTCATCTCGTATGTTTCTTAAACTACCATTTTCAGCATTCCTTTCTTCATCAAGTCCATTGAACCTGTTGCCATCCAACTACAAGCCAATAGCCCCAGACTTGCGGACTGTGCCCTGTTTCAGGGTGTCCTCTAGCTACTTCCCTATTTTCTCTATCACAAAATACTTCCTACAAAGCATTTTAAATTCCTCATCCCTGTTTACAAATTGCTACACAATATAATTCCTCCTCATCTCTGCAACCTCCTTAAACCCACATACCAATGTTTTCCATCTGCTCTTCCTCTCCCCTTGCAGCCCCCTTTTGTTGGTTCCACCTTTAGATTAGATTCCCTACAGTTAAGGGTCGTCAGCCAATTTGGGAATTCCAAACAAGATTTTTCTTAATAGTCTCAAACCAATTGGAAACCATCGGTGGTGTTTTGAATTAATTTCTTAAGTACTAAAGAAAATGTATAATGTGCAATACTGGAAAGAAAATACAGCAGATCAAGTAGAAAATGATTGCCAAGTATTTAATCTTGTAAAAAGCCATTATTTTAGTAGCACACTATACTTATTCGGCTATAGTCTGAACAGCCAATAGAGTTTGAGACTTAAACAGTGGATTTCACATAGATTTACAAGTTAGATTGCCAGATTTCTGATAACCATCTAGAACTACTTAGTCCTATAACATGGCTGAGTGAGCAAACTATTGTAGCACAATAATTATTTTAAAATATAAAGAAAATGTGTGATTAGTCTGTATTGATTTTAGCACAAATCTGCAAAGTCACTGAAGCAGTTTGAAGGTCATGGTCCATTAATTACACCTTTTGAGTACACCACAGCAATCAACAGTGCCAACAGAGTAATTATGATGCTGCTATGCAGCTGCATTTTAACCTTTTGCCCCAGCAGAGTGGAGTATTGTGATGAAACCAAAGTTAGATTTTCATTGAGAATATTTTGAACTCTCATCTTGTCTGAGAAGCCCAGTGCAATAGAAAAAGAGTTCTGCTGTGGGAGTTCTGATGTGTTTACCAACATAAATAAGGATGCATTCAGAGGGACATTTGAACAATGATACAACAGATAAAAAAACTTGAATGTATTTCCTAGAAGAATATTGGAGCAAAACATTTACTCGTAATTTTCTCTTTATAATGTTACATGTAACAGCCAAATAAAAATCATTTATAAATATCATTGTGGAGCATAAAGCACAATATTTCAAACAATAATTCAATGAAGATGTGCAGATAAACACTTTAAAACAGTCTATAGCTGAATGTTTTTATAGATGATATATTGATTGTAAAGTCATGAAATCCTTATAAATAATATTTTACAGTCTATCAATAATATTTTACAGTCTTACACAGCAATTTCAGAAATACATCAATTTTTAATGCAAAGTCACTCAGTAGTATAGAACTTGAGGGTTTCTGAAGGAAATAGAGATGCTGTTGAAGTTTTTTGTTTTATACTCATCAGAACAGAATTGCAAGAATATCAAATCTTAAAGGGAACAACAATTTATTCTGTATCAGGTGGTGGTGGTGACTGGTTGGAACATGGACTGTGATTGGCAGGGGCACTGTCATGTGTGTACCAGGAAAAAGCTGCCCCGTGAGCTGTTCAGCTGAAAAAGATACAATGCCTGGATATGTTCTTTCTGTTTGCATATATATGGGCATTACTTGAAACCTGACTGATAATCTTAAACTGGTTAAGATTAGATTGTTGTTATTGTAATTGTTAGCATAGTTAGGATTGCATAGTAAATGTTATCCAATAGCAGAATCACCTTTAAGGGTGAACGCTTTGTGCCAAATATTCCCATCACTGATTTACTTAGGCAATGGTGAGTTAGTTGGGTAAGTATGGCAATATCATAAAAAAAGGTTCTCAGCTTTGCGAAACCTTCACCCAAGATTTATAAATTGAGTTGAGAATCCCGCAAGTGAGTGGCAAGAATTTTTTTGCATGCGTTTACATTTCACTATTGTCTATTCTTGCCTCTTTAATATGCATCTTGCTATTCTCCCACATGGCAGAGAGAAACCAGATGGTCACAATTCCCAACATGAAAGCCAGAGTGAGAACCTGGTAACTCCAGCTTGCCACTTACTCCTTTAGGCCTCCATTTTGGACAGGAGTCTCTAAACTTTTCAGGCACACTCCTTGGGCAGTGACTGGCTGCATATCTCATCCATGAAGTTTGGCACCGGATGCACACCAGCCTCACCACACACCTCAGACTCATTTAGAATACAGTTATACACTTTTTGGAGATGCCGGTGTTGGACTGGGGTGTACAAAGTTAAAAATCACACAACACCAGGTTATAGTCCAACAGGTTTAATTGGAAGCACACTAGCTTTCGGAGCGACGCTCCTTCATCAGGTGATTGTAGATGGCTGTTCGGAGCGTTGCTCCGAAAGCTAGTGTGCTTCCAATTAAACCTGTTGGACTATAACCTGGTGTTGTGTGATTTTTAACGTTATACACTTTGCTCTCCAAAGTGCAGTACTAAAGTGTATAACTGTATTCTAAATGAGTCTGAGATGAATCTCCAAAGTGCAGCTCTAATGTCAGGCCACTTTCTATGTAAGAAAGGTATCTCCCTTATGCATCAGAGTAGGGTGCTCCTCAGGGACCTTCACTTGGTCAAACTCGATCAATTTAGGGGGTCCTG
The DNA here is from genome assembly GCF_004010195.1 of Chiloscyllium plagiosum. Taxonomy (NCBI): domain Eukaryota; kingdom Metazoa; phylum Chordata; class Chondrichthyes; order Orectolobiformes; family Hemiscylliidae; genus Chiloscyllium; species Chiloscyllium plagiosum. The sequence continues at coordinate 24,673,313 of NC_057741.1, read as the reverse complement.
TCTTGGTCAGTCAATGCATTCAATGGCTTTGTCTATCTAAACACCACAGGTTCTACTTATGAGTTGTGTGTGAGGCTCTTCAATCATGCACTTGCACAATACAGGATTAAGACACCTATAATCTCATGTGAAATTCATGCAGTGACCAAATATGCTGGATACAAATTCTGACCATAAGCCATCTTGATCATTACAAATTGTCTTGTTACTCATCGTACCCAGGCCAGGGATAGTAACAGCATTTTATTTTGTCAAAATATGTAGTATTTGCAATTTTGGTTTAGCTAAGGTCGTGAACTCATGGTCAACCTTTTGACTGCAACAAATTAACTTCACTGGCAGTAAACCATTCTCTACCAATTCCCCTATAGAATCACACTCTTATTATGGTGCTGGTATATGTGGGGTTACTCCATGATCACAGACTTCAAAAATCCTTTGTTACTGGTTTGACATCAGGAATTTCTGTTCTATTCAACCGCAATTTCACTCAGTTCAGCTAAGCTAGTTTTCCTTATATGCAGTTTCTGCGGAAGACTTGTATCCATCACACACTTCGATTTTCACCATGGCTTTATAAATATAATAGTTAGTAGCCACTGAGGATGACTAGTACTTCTAATGTAAAGATGTTTAGTGTAGTACATTTTAGCACTGTTCAGTACATACACTCTAGTCAGAGACCCCGCAGAGCTCCAAAATTAGAACTGACCCCTTTGTGTTACAAAGTTGAAAATCACACAATCTCATTTTATAGTCCAACAGGTTTATTTGGAAGTACAAGCTTTCAGAGCACTGCTCCTTTGTGAGTAGCTAGTGGGGCAGGATCACAGGATACAGAATTTATAGTAAAAGATCAAAGTGTCATACAACTGATGCGATGTATTGAACAAACCTAGATTGCTGTTAAGTCTTTAATCACTTACAGGTTTTGATTCATTAATATGTAAATCCCATAACTTCTTTTAAGTCACAGTCCCAAGATCACTTAAGGTTTTTTTTAAAAAAAGTGACATCACAGCTCAGACAATGCATTAAAAGCGTGAGGTTTGAGTCTGTCTGTATTCCAACCTTGAGTCAGGCTGGTTTTATTTCCAAAGTGGGAATTTATAAATGTCACATGAACTGACTCCCGACAGATTGTCTGCTTTTTTGAACAAAATAGAATGTATCTGCAAATACAAACCTGCAAATGCAAATTCCCCCCCTAAACCAGTCTGACTCAAGGTTGGAATACAAACAGACTCACACCTTTAAGGCATTGTGTGAAGCGTTACCTTTTTTTATATAAAATCTTAAGTTATCTCAGGAATGTAACTTGAAAGAAATTCTGAGATTTACATATTAATGCAGTGAAACCTGCAAACCATTCTAAGCAATTGAAGACTTAACAGTAATCTAGGTTTGTTCAATACATCACATCAACTGTATGACACTTCAATCTTTTACTGTAAACTCTGTGTCCTATGATCCTATCCCACTAGCTACCTGACAAAGGAGCAGCGTCCCATAAGTTTGTACTGTACTTTGAAATAAACTTGTTGCTCTATAACCTGGTGTTGTGTGATTTTTAACTTTGCCCACCCCAGTCCAACACCGGCAACTCCACATCATGGCCCTTTATGTTACATTAGATCATCTTGATCCAAATCAGTTTACTTTTTTTGTTACACTTATTAACAATTTTAAGAGTATTTTCTTTTGCATCTTAGGACTTCCAATCACAAAAGTCATCAGTTCAACATGTTCTCATTAACAGTACAGGCCAGCTTCTCAGTGGTCTGTTCACGACCATTAATACCACCAATTTTAGATTAGATTAGATTAGATTACATTACAGTGTGGAAACAGGCCCTTCGGCCCAACAAGTCCACACCGACCCGCCGAAGCGCAACCCACCCATACCCCTACATTTACCCCTTACCTAACACTACGGGCAATTTCGCATGGCCAATTCACCTGACCTGCACATCTTTGGACTGTGGGAGGAAACCGGAGCATCCGGAGGAAACCCACGCAGACACGGGGAGAACGTGCAAACTCCACACAGGCAGTCGCCTGAGGCGGGAACTGAACCCGGGTCTCTGGCGCTGTGAGGCAGCAGTGCTAACCACTGTACCACCGTGCTGCCCACAATGTGGATTGTTTTGCTTTACATTTTATGTTATAGCTTCAATGTGCTTTGTAATTTCATTGTTAGAGTCATGGAGACGTACAGCATGGATACAGACCTTTTGGTCCAACCCGTCCATGCTGACCAGATATCCCAACCCAATCTAGTCCCACCTGCCAGCACCCGGCCCATATCCCTCCAAACCCTTCCTATTCATATACCCATCCAAATGCCTCTTAAATGTTGCAATTATACCAGCCTCCACCACATCCTCTGGCAGCTCATTCTGTAAACGTACCACCCTCTGCATGAAAAAGTTGTCCCTTAGGTCTCTTTTATATCTTTCCCCTCTCACCCTAAACCTATACCCTCTAGTTCTGGACTCCCCGACTCCAGTGAAAAGACTTCGCCTATTTATCTTATCCATGCCTCTCATAATTTTGTAAACCTCTATAAGGTCACCCCTCAGCCTCCAACGCACCAGGGAAAACATTCCCAGCCTGTTCAGCCTCTCCCTGTAGCTCAGATCCTCCAACCCTGGCAACATCCTTGGAAATCTTTTCTGAACCCTTTCAAGTTTCACAACATCTTTGCGATAGGAAGGAGACCAGAATTGCATGCAATATTCCAACAGTGGCCTAACCAATGTCCTGTACAGCCGCAACATGACCTCCCAACTCCTGTACTCAATACTCTGACCAATAAA
>NC_057741.1:24668507-24669578 GCF_004010195.1 Chiloscyllium plagiosum | reverse complement strand
GTTTTGCCCTCCTGATTTCCCTCTTAAGTATACTCCTACTTTCTTTATCCTCTTCTAAGGATACACTCGATCTATCCTGTCTGTACCTGACATATGCTTCCTTCTTTTTCTTAACCAAACCCTCAATTTCTTTTGTCATCCAGCATTCCCGATAGTTACCAGCCTTCCCTTTCACCCTGACAGGAATATACTTTCTCTGGATTCTTGTTATCTCATTTCTGAAGGCTTCCCATTTTCCAGCCTTCCCTTAACCTGCGAACATCTGCCTCCAGTCAGCTTTTGAAAGTTCTTGCCTAATACCGTCAAAATTGGCCTTTCTCCAATTTAGAACTTCAACTTTTAGATCTGGTCTATCCTTTTCCATTACTATTTTAAAATGAATAGAATTATGGTCGCTGGCCCCAAAGTGCTCCCCCACTGACAACTCAGTCACCTGCCCTGCCTTATTTCCCAAGAGTAGGTCAAGTTTTCCACCTTAGGTATATCCACATACTGAATCAGAAAATTGTCTTGTACACATTTAAGAAATTCCTCTCCATCTAAACCTTTAACACTATGACACTCCCAGTTGATGTTTGGAAAGTTAAAATCCCCTACCATAACCACCTTATTATTCTTACAGATAGTTGAGATCTCCTGACAAGTTTGTTTCTCAATTTCCCTCTGACTATTGGGGGTGTCTATAATACAATCCCAATAGGGTGATCATCCCTTTCTTATTTCTCAGTTCCACCCAAATAACTTCCCTGGATGTATTTCCTGGAATATCCTCCCTTCGCACAGCTGTAACGCTATCCCTTATCAAAAATGCCACTCCCCCTCCTCTTTTGCCTTCCTTTCTGTCCTTCCTGTAGTATTTGTATCCTGGAACATTCAGCTGCCAGTCCTGCCCATCCCTGAGCCATGTTTCCGTAATTGCTATGATATCCCAGTCCCATGTTCCTAACCATGCCCTGAGTTCATCTGCCTTCCCTGTTAGGCCCCTTGCATTGAAATAAATGCAGTTTAATTTATTAGTCCTACCTTGTCCCTACCTGCCCTGTTTGACTCGCTTCTGTTTTCAACTGTACC